>NC_051051.1:26998379-27055879 GCF_904848185.1 Acanthopagrus latus | reverse complement strand
ACAGTTACTTTTGTTCCCTTCACAGCTCGCCCTGCTCCTTCAAGAAACAATCTTATTAGGAGGCCAGCGCTCCCCGATGCCCCCGTGTCAGCAAATTAGCAGGGAGGACGACCCCGCTCGCCCCGCTCTCTCTCTCACTCCTCCTCCTCCTCGTCTACCTTTTTTCTCTTTTCACTCAGAATTTAAGATTCTCCTCCTCCGCTCACCTCGACATCGGACACCGGTTAATTAAAACGGAACAAGACGGTAGACGGTGGACGTGGCTGCACATCGATATTCTCGGCACAGCTCGATGGCACCGCCGGTTCGTTTCAGTAAAGACGGCGTGTTAATGGACAGAAGAGGACGGAGGTGAGAGAGACGGCTGAGGGTTAATAGAGTTTAATTAGGGTCAGCGTGACGGTCCGGGGCGGCGGTCTGCCGGGCCGCCCTCTCTGCTTTACTGTTGTTAGCGCTCATTACCATCCTGGTTAGTATCAGCCCGTCCTACTGCACCTGAAGAACCACACCGTACTTCATGACCCGTCCAGAACCTGAGAGCCAGCCTGCTGTTCTCATGTTAGCACTTTATATAACAGACCAGTGGAAACTCAGACGGGGAGGCTGAAACATGGTGACGTGTTCAGGTGTGTAGATGATTCTGGAAATGTTCCAGCAGAACTTTCTGCTTGATATTTGTGTTTCTGGATTTATGGTCAAATTGTTTCACTATTTCTCAGTTTTAATTGTGTTCTGACTTTGTTGAGCTGTGGATCCTGATTCCGAGCTGCTGTCCACTTGCTTTAAAAAAGACGCGGTGCGTTGTCTCCTGTGTAGAGCTGCTGCACGAGCTGCGATCAGATCTGGTGAGCGTAATGAAGACGGGCCCGGTGGAACCCTGTGGTTAGATTGACAACTTCAGCCCGTCAATGTTCCATTTACATATGAAAACAGACGCGTCTGTTTCAAACAGTCCTTCATGTTGGCATGGACGAGCTAGAGGGCGCTGCTCAGAGTCCAGTCAGTCTTCCACAGACCTCCACGTTTCCTTCGCCTCCTTCCAGCTGCTCTGTAGTGAGTTTGTCTCAGTGCCCAGTGAAGTCAAATCACACAGGTGTTTAAAACTTGACAGGTACTGCCATCACATGATCAGTTCACATCGAAGTATCGGACCGAGGTGACGTCTCACTGCTGATAATAAATCAGCTTCTGTGTCTCTGACTCGATCTGTAATCTGAGAGCAAACCTGCAGTCCTGACTGATGGCAGCACAGCAGGATTCAACACACACACACACACACACACACACACACACACACACAAAGCATGTTTAGGGAGGCTGCTCAGGTGTGCAGTGTGAGGTCTGGGGAGAAGAAAGAGTTGTATTGTGTGTGGAATACTTTATTTTCATTGTGGGAAACCAAAAAGCAAAGAGCTTTGAAGTTCAGTGTGTAATAGTGTGTGTGTGTGTGTGTGTGTGTGTGTGTGTGTGTGTGGCACTCTCATAGATCTGCTTCACAATGATTGTTTTCATTGTTGATTATAATCTGGATCAAATATAAAATGTCAGAAAAAGGTGAAAGCAGTCAAACTCGCTCACACGTACGTAACGTAACTGGAGTTCCAGCAGAAACATGATGATGTGAAACCGCGACGTCGTCTGAGACTGAGAACCTCCTGATGCTCCACAAACATCTCAGACGCTCAGCGTTCGATTGTTTTTCTATTTGTAGCTTTACACATGTTTTTCCATCATTATGACGACGAAGTTCAGGTATTTTATCTTCTGCATCGTCCCTGAAGTCACCGAACATGTTAGAGGTGAACCTCGACAGTCGCTCGTCCTCGTCAGAATCAGTATAAACCACCTTCATCACCTGATTGTCTCTACAGGTGAAACATGCCGTGTTGTTTCACTCCTCTCTGAGACACGCTGATGAAAAATGTCTCCTGTATTTACTCGTCGCTCACCGTGTTCCCAGCCGGCGACCACAGGTGGTTAAAAATGCAAACCGAAGGTGAACCAGAGGACAGACAGACGCCGGCTGATGTTGAACATTATGTAGCTTTTTAATTCTTCATTAATCTGACGTGAGATCAGTTGATGCAGTCACAGATGGCATATGTTATGATACTCATGTGCGTCTCGTCTGCAGAATCAGAACCAGAGGACGCACAGATGAAACCGCCTCTCTCTTCTCTTCGCAGCTCGATGGCGGCTGGCGGAGGAACGGTCAGGGCTTCTGATTTAGAACAGCTACAATATTTAAACATTGTCTGCAGAATGAGACGGGGCACTTGCAAATTTAATGGGCCGAGTCTGTTTGAAAAATTAAAGCTTTGTTCAGCCGTATCATTGCCCGCGACTTCCCCTCTGATCTGAGCGCTGACAAACCGGCTGCTGCTTCAATCTGCTGCACTGATTCAGAGAAGTGAAACTGAACGAGGAGATTCAGAATCAAGGTGTTTCTGTTACAGGACGCTCACGCTGCTCTCGCCTCCTCTGACGAGCTGAGATAAACACTTCAGATGGAAGCCTTCGTTTCTCTTCGCCGGCTGAAATATTCATTTTCTTTAAACATGCTGTCAAATGCAAAGACGGCAGACATGTGAAAGTAGGGCAGCGCTGCAGCTGGCAGAGAGAGGCTGAAGATCACAGACAGAGCGAGAGACAAGCAGAGGCCCGGAGACCGACCGGAGGACAGAGATATCAGCTGTTTTGTGAAGACTTTATGAAGCACAACAAACAACAAACTGAATCCCAGCAGGTCGTGAACATGGACACAAATCATCTCTTTATTTATGACACTGAAATAGAAAATACAGTTCATGTCCATGTGCTCAGATAATTGTTTTGTGACTGAAGTTATGAGCCTGACCGTGTCCAAAGTGACTCATGTAGATTGAATGTTATGAATGTTTCAGGACATGGAAAACAGACAGGATGTGTCAAAATAAAAGACACTGAAAGTCACAGAAACAACTGAAGCAGAGCCCGTCTGTCTGAATCCTGTGGATTAAATCTCTGTGACATCATGAGTTTCTGTTTTGGACTAAACACGTTGCACCAGCAGTCGATCTGCTCGTCTCAGCGTTAATATGAATAAACAGAATTCCTCTAAACGCTGAACTTTTCTCTCTAACATGGGAACATTTCTCTTGTCTTTTCATGAACACTGACATGCTGTTTTAATCACAGTGACACCTGATGGGTGCAGAAACATGGTGGTTATATTCAGGAGAACATCACCGTAACTAACATTTGGTTTCACGCTGGTTCTGAACAGCAGCCTCCTGCATGAAAACCCAGCGCTGGTCCGACCCGACAGTCCGGAGACGACTTCACACTTTTATTGGAACAAAAATCAAAGACAAACGTCGTCACCGGGCCGCTTCACACCTGAGAGTCTGACTCAGGGTTTCCTTCCTTGATCCGGAGACTAGTTTGAGTTCACTTCCTATAATTGACCCAAAAGTCCAAATCATCAATAAAAAATGTTGACTACACTAGAAACAGACAAATTGATGGTTCAGTCTGATCCAGACAGAGAAATCTTTTCTTTTGGACAGATGAAGGTTTGTGTTCGGCTCAGAGTTTCACACATGTACTTTTGGTTCACATCAAATGAAGAAGTCAAACAGAACCGACCCGATGAGGCATGAAAGGGCAGATTACTGCTGGACAGACCTGGTGAGAGTTGTGTCTGTTACCTTCAGTCACTCTGACCTGACTGACGTGTGCTTGGTGTCAACACACCTGCTGATCATCAGCAATCAGCACACCTGTCTGCGATCAAGGCCCGGTCTCTGCCGGGTCGCTGTGTTCACGGATCACCAGCCTGCCTTAATGTTACTCCCATTCTCCAACACTGGAGGCTTTACCTGGAGTCTGCTGTTGACTCGTGACAGTTTTTCTCCTCAATGAGAGACCAGAACCAGAACAGACCGTTTCTGCTGAGATCTTGTTGAACAGAACCTCTTGATGACGTGTCTTAGTTTACAACCTGTCTGAGTGTTTGTTGGACTGTGAGCAGAGCTATCAGAGCTCCTGCAGCTCATCAGTGAAGCTGGTGAGTTAAATGTGTGAGAATAATATCCAGGAATAAGATTCAGGTCATAAAAAGCTTAAATCACAGATTCACAGAACTTCCTCTACATGAATGAACCCAGCAGAACCTTTGATATTAATGTGGCACATTCAAGGTGGACGGTACCACAAGTGTGTGTGTGTGTGTGTGTGTGTGTGTGTGTGTGCGTGTGCGTGCCACTTTCATCCATCCTGTGTCCGACCGCCACGTCTCCCCATTAAGACCTGTCCCGGGACACTCACACACACACACACACACACACACACACACACACACACACACACACATATGGACCTCCACTAAGTGGGTTAGCATCTTGCACTCTCGTCTCCTGTCCTTTCACATGCTTAGACACACACACACACACACACACAATTATACACACACAAACACATGAATGCAACACACACTCATCCGTGCAGACAGCACCAGCACCACGTCAGGAATGAAGCACAACACAAGGGATAGAGATGGCCGACTACACACACACACACACACACACACACACTCGGGCTAATGCCGCCCTCCTGCTGGCCTCGGAGGAATAGCCATGTCACAATCAAGAGGCTCCTCGGCCCTAATCTGCTTTTTAGGGCCCCGCAACAAACACTCATCTGCATAATCGGGACGACAAGTGTGGAGAGGGTGAAAGAGCAATGGAGGAGGAGGGAGGGAGGAAGAAGGAGAGAGAGAGTAGGAAAGGATGAAAGGAGGAGAGGAGAGGGTGAGCGGGTGGGATGGATGATGGAGGGAGGTCACAGACGAGGGGGAGGGAGGGGAGTAAAGAGTGGGCTGGTGACAGGAGAGAAAGGAGAGCAGACGATGGAGGGGGGAGGAGGGGGAGGAGGTGAGGGATGAAAGATGGGTGAGGAGGAACGGAAGTCAAGAAGCAACAGAGTGTGTGTGTGTGTGTGTGTGTGTGTGTGTGTGTGATATTGGTTATGACAGTCACACCTGCCACCCCTCCTCACCCCTCACCTCCCCTCCTCCTCTCGTTTCCCTCACCCATCAGGAGTCATTAACCACCAGCTGAAGGGGGAGGACACATTAAACCCTCCCCCTCCTCACCCCCCCTCCTCACCCTCTGCCCCCCCCTCCTCACCCTCTGCCCCCCCTCCTCACTCCCCCCTCACCCTAACCCCTAACCCTCTCACCCCCCTCCTCACCCTCTGCCCCCCCCCCTCACCCTCTGCCCCCCCCCTCCTGTTTTCTCCCCTCACTCATCTCAAATTTGCATCCAAAGATCATTACAAATCTTTGTGTCCAAACACAAAATGTAACAGTTGATTTTAATCAACACAACAAGTTTATTCACTGCTGCTGATGGTCCAACAGGATTTTGGGTTCTGGTTCCTGTTGTTAGAAGCAGAGACAGATTTGGAGACATTAGTGTCGTCGTGCTGGAGCCCAGCAGAGGTTTTATTTCTCTAAGTGAGGAAATAAAATGTTCAGTTTGCACAGTTCTGTTGTAAATCTGACACAGTTCCAGCACAAAGATCAAATCACTGAAGTGTCAAAAAGCGTTCAGACATTTAAGACGTGCTGATTGGTTCACTAAAAGATGCTGAAGGTGTCTTAAAATCCAGCTGCATATTTCCTCTCTCTGTCACAGAGTCAGCGTCCTCTGGATTATTGTCCAGCTTTAGTCTTTCTTGCAGACATCTCGTCTCATCTCGTCCTCCAAACGTTCACCTGGTCGTCTCCTCTCTCATGCAGATGGATTCATTCAGTCTGTTCTCTCAGTCCCTCCTTCGTCTTCCTCCTCTGCTTCTCTTTTGCATATGATGCACGTCGCCCAGCGAGGCGAGTCCAGCCGCCGCGTTAAAGAGAGCCGAGCCGAGCTCGGGTTCAGGACCCCAGCCGAGGCCCGCATGCAGAATGGAGATGAACAGGCACTTCCAGGGACGCCTAATTGAGGGCCCTTTAAAATTCCCACAGAGGACCAATCATGGTTTTCATCTGGGGCCACGCAGGCCGGCGAGGGGCCAGCGAGGGGCCAGCGAGGGGCCTCTCAAATAGAGAGAAGTGACAAGAAGATGTGGAGCAGCTCTGAGACCTCCAGCATAAATCTGCACATGGAGACAGTTTTATGTAAAAATGAACCATTTTATCTCAAACTGCTTCAGTCCAGTTGCCCTGCAGGTGCTTCAGTACACTGCTGCAGAGGTGTATAGGTGTATATATATATATATATATATATATATATATATATATATATATATATATATATATATGTACAGTCTCACTGTGACCAGTCCCTCTGAACGTCTCCTCCTGATTGGCCCGCTGCTTTAGATCCGAGGGTTGGTCCAATTAAAAAGAGCATCGCTGCTTCTCTGCTTCAATCTGCATCTAAAATGTGAAGCCACAGATCCGTCACGACAGAATTAGCTGCGCAGCACTCGCAGACATGATGCATCCCAACAACTGCATGCATATTGCATCACCGCCAACATATGTTTTCAGGGAATCTCTCTTTCATGCATTAATATAAATCCTCTGGAGCTTCTGGTGCCAAACGGCCTGACGAGCGACGACGGCTCAGAACACAGAGATCAGGAGGACGTCGTGACGCTCAGTGATGTTTGTGACAACAGAGACGATGTGTTGATGGTCTGACTCTCAGGTTGAAGACATTCATCGTCCCCAGAGGATGAATACCGACACGTTTCCCACCTGCAGGCTGACGTTTGTCCTTCAGAGAGACAAAGTTCAACAACTGTCAGATGGATGAACGTCACTCACATCATTCTGCTAACTGATACTCAGCCTCATGTGACACATCCTTGTTTTTTATTCCATTGAAGAGTTCAAATATTTGAGTTATTATAACAGAATGAAACAAAAATGGAGTAAAAAAGGAAGATATTTGCATTATTACAGCTGAAGAGGCAGCCAGATGTGTGATCGCAGTGTGAGGACACCTGGAGACATTTCATCTGTCTCGCCAAAAATGTTTTTTTTTTTAAGGCCGGCAGAAGTTTCCAGACGTACTTGAAGCAACCACAGTAATCTATTTTTCAGGGGAAGTCGGATCACCTCAAGTTCTGTTTGTGCCGACTGAAAAAGGTATTTTGAACCAAACCACGATGTTTTCTGTGCCTGAACCAGCCGGAGAGTCAGCACAGCTGCAACATAACGAACTGAACTCATCTGTGACTTTGCAGGAAAGTACCAGCCAACATTTAATCTGATGACTGGGTTGAACAAACACTGACATTCACAGCGAAACATAACATGTACAGAACAGGGATTCAGTGTGAACATTCACAAACAATCTTCAGGTGTGAACGCTGAGAGTGAGCAGAGCCTTCAAATAGAAGAGGAGGAGGATAAAGAAGGAGACAGAGGACGAGAGCGTGAGACAGAAGTCGTCTTTCTTTTTCTTTGGACCCGTTTTGTCTGTTCTCAGCTGCGTTCTGAGCCGAGCGGAGGGCTGAGAGTGACGGATGTGAGGCGGAGTCGTGTCGGCCCTCCACCCGTCTGATGTGCATCACTGTAACATCTGGAGAGGAACACAAATACAGCTGAGGAGAAAGAGCTGGCAGTTATGTAAATATGGTCCCATTTATCTGAAGCTGGGCTCAAAAGGCAGAATATTATAATTCTTTATGCAAATGTTTCTTTCTCATTAAATTCATATTTTGCTAAATATTGAGGCTCCTGACAGAAACACTTTGGACGTAAAGCGAAGCGCTTCATGTTCGCTGAGCGCCGTCTGCTCCTGCTGCCGTCCACGTCGTCTCTCAGCTGACGGCGGGTCAGAAACTCGTTCTGGCCGCGGATCTCTTCTTCTTTCTTCTTTGTTGTCACCGGCTAAATATTCACTGTATGACTTCAAACGCCGACTGGAGCGCCACCTAACCCCACCCACCACCATCTGAAGCACACGGACAACCTTCCTCATGTACACCAACTCAGAGCAGCTCTCATCCACAAACACTGCGTCCTCCTCCTCCTCCTCCTCCTCTTCCTCCCTCCATGGAAAAAGTTGCATCGCGTGGTGGCGGAGGAGCAGGCGGAGGAGGAGGAGGAGGAGGAGGAGGAGGAGGGTGGATGGGTGAGTTAGAGTGTGCATGTGTATGTGTGTTGCAGAGGGGGAGGTACAGGGGGAGGGATGGCGTTGGGAGGGTGTTTCCCCAGCGGGACGCATTAACAAGCCCATCCAGTTAAATGTAGCCCCTGCATTACCTAATGTACCGGCCCTTCTCCAGCAGTGTAGGAGACAGCAGCATCCATTATTGATCAGATGGAGCTTCGCCTCTGAAGCTGGAAGCCTGGTGGAGGGAGAGAGATGGAGATGGAGAGAGGGGAAGTGGAGGGGGTAACGAGCTGAGGAGGGAGGGGGGGAGAGAAGGAGGAAGAGGAGAGAGATTTGTTGTGAAGGAGAGATAAATTGAAGAGATGATTATTAGGACTCGCTCTCTTTATCGCCGTGTCTCCATGAATCCTCTCACTTCCTGTCGTCCTCCGTCACATCTCACTTCCTCCTCTTCCTCTCCTCTTCCTCTCCTCTTCTTCCTCCTCTCCTCTCTCCGTCTTTCTCGTCTCTTTCATGGATGATTTGTAAGCGTCGATCACGTCTCGTGCCGCCTCCGTCCCCGCTGACAGACGCTCAGCGGCGGCGCTCACATCATCATCATCATCCACATCATCCCAGCCATGTTTTCTTTTTAATCCTCCAATCCGTCCGATCAGTCTGCCATCCTCCGCTCCATCATCCCTCCCTCGCTGCCTCCCTGGTGAGTTCGGCTGTGGGGAGAATTTGAATTTCACAGGGAGTCATTGGAGACTTGGTTTGGTGTTTGCTCAGTTTGTGGAGAGGGGGAGTTTCTCTCTGTCTCTCTTCCTTGTTTGTGTTTCAGTAGTTTTTCTCTCTCTGGGTTATTAAGAAACCCGCTGCCATTCAAGCCAAGAGCAGAACTTCAGCAGCAGCCTGAGATGTGTGGTTCTGCCATCAGCCTGTGTGTTTACAGCTCAGCAGTGCTCAGGATGAGTTCTGACTTCTGGCTGTATCTGATTCACACTCGATACGTCCGTCTTCACAGCGCAGAGCTGCACTCATCACGATCACCCCGAGGGCTCCCATGTTTTCAGTTTAATGTTGAATTGATGTTGTTCTGGTTCTGACCCGATTAACAGACAGCGAGCGGCTGATCAGAGTCTCTGACGCCGTCAATATGAAGTTACTCCTGTTGGAACAGGACTCAGGCAGATGGACCTCATGATGCTGCCTGCTGGTGCCGGAGGCCCCACAGTGGACCGGGCTTGGCTCTGATCAGCGGGTTCTGAGGTGAAGCCTCCGTGGGTCTAACCTGACCCGGCACAGTCCACAGAAACTCAGAAGATCCGGGGAAATGATCACATTCTGTTTTTTTAATGTTTCATAAAGACTTTTCCAACAAAATAATCCTGCACATGGATCAGAAGCTTTTAATCTGTTTCAGAGTTTCAGAATCAGAATTTACTGATTTCTGTATTTTGATCTTTTGATACGTTTCTGTGGTTTGGTGATTCCAATTAAATGTGTATATTTCAGAAGAAGAAATGAAAAACAAAAAGTTTAACAGAATTATTCTCCAGCTGGGAGACAAATAATCATGAAGAAAAATACTACAGGACTACTTCCTGTTGAGATTCTTTTAGTTGATCAGATCCCAATATAATGACACTGTGTGTGTGTGTGTGTGTGTGTGTGTGTGCGTGTGTGTGTGTGTGTTGCTCCTCTGTGTTGTATTGATCAGTTAGCACACTGTTGTCTCTCCCTATTTCAGCTAAATGGGAAATTAAAGCTAACTGTCACACAATTCTGCACTGAAGCTCCATCAATAATTCAGCCTCCCCCAGTCGACTCTGGTTCATACACACACACACACACACACTTCATAATGAAGACACACACGCGCTGAGGAAAACAGTCTGATAATAACACACAGAGACACGTACAAACAGACACACACACACACACAACTGACCAGACAGACTCACAAAGACTGAATCACAAACACACGAGACTTCGACTGTACGAACATCAACATCAGAAACCTTCTTCTCTTTAAAACGCAGAACGTTGTGTCGGATGGAAAATCAGCTCTGTGTTTTTGCTCATTAGCCGTCACACACTCAGGTGTTTCCACGTCTTTCACCTGATTCTTTTCGGCCTTCTCGTGGCTGCATGTGACAGAACAGCTGAGCTCCACCAGGCTGACGTCACAGGAACATGGCGGACTCACGGCGCCTCCTGCATCAGTTGTTATTCTCTGTCGTGTTTGGCGTCCAGTCAGTTGATCTGTGTGCAGGAAGTCGTGCACACGACACAGCGAGCGTTCAGTCATCACAGAGGCGACTCTCACAGACACGTGGCGTTGAGCGTTGGGTGGTCTCAGGTGTCTCAGCTGTGCTTTGGTAGACTCTGCACCTTGTTATGCAGCAGCAGGAGTGAAGAAAGTGAGTCGACAGGTGAGACTGAACGACTCGAACAGCAGCAGGTGAATGTACCAAATGAAACCTAATAAATAACCATGTTGAGTGACGGTGCTGGTCAGAACAGCTCAGGTCCTCTTCTTCGTGTTTGAAACATTTCTCTTCTTCACTGAATGAAAAACAAGGCTTTCATTTTTTTTCCACCTCCTCCTTCCTCCACCCTCTCGTCTCTGCATTGATCTCCACCTGAAGTCGGATGATGATCGGAGCCGCTACGCCTCAAAGAACAATTAATTGTGCATGTGATCGATGTTCATCCAGAAATCAATAGACACTGTGCTTCTTCTCTCCGCCTGCTGGAGTGTGTCAGTGTTTGTGTGTGAGCTGGTGCAGAAGTATGATGGAGGTTCAGGTTATAGATCCACTCGTGCTGTGATAACTTTCTACACCTGCAATCTCAGTCGTCACTTTACAGCAACAGTAAAATCCAAAGCAACAGTTGTGCTGAACTCTGAGATTTATTAAGACGATGATGTTCAGGTTTGTTTGTCGACCTGTGGCAACATTTCTTCTCCTCCTCAGGTCTGTCCGGCCGAGTTGATTCAAGGAAACAGTGAAACATGATGGATCAAAGATGGAACACGTGCAGGTGTTCTCAGGTGTGGTTGAGCACAAACACATGGAAGACACAATGCAAGAATCCATACACACACGTCTGCATACGTCTACACACTGTTTATCTTCATGCACAACACAAAAAGAAGAAACTCACCGTGAGTCTACTGCAACTTCTAGGATGTAAAATCAATCTTCCATCCTTATGGATGATAGAGTTCGTCGAATCACAGAGCAACCTTGGAATTTTGTTTTCTCCATAAAATCATGTTTTCCATTTTGTTTGTGTTTTTGTGGTGGGCGGATGAAGAGACTCCAGGAGGAGACAACACAACCCAACAGGCCGATAAACACAGACATCCAGTCAGAAGATTGTAATCCTTCGGAAGGTCGTGAAAAAGTTGTTCTGACGAGAGTAAAAGTTTCTGGACTCGTGCAGCAACAATTCCACTCGCTGTTTCGCTGTTGTTGTTTTTTTTATATTTAACTAAAGCAACCCTGAGGTGAGCCAGCGTGTTTTCAGGGTTTGTTTACGGCCTGCGTCAGTGATGATTTTGCGTTTTCGAGTCCAGACTCACAGCAGGAGAGAGCAACACCAGAGAGAAAGATTGACTGGTGAAATAAATATCACGCAAAAACAAGAAATAATAGAGATAAATACTTACCAACAGTCAACTGTGAGGCCAGTTTTCAGGTCAAACTGTGCCGAGACGATTACCACAACCAGTTTTATGAGCATTGGACCTGGTGACTGCAGCCGGACCTCCACAGCCTCTCTTCTCTCCATCAAACAATCTGTGCTGCCAGACTCTCCTCGTGTCTGTGCAGGAAACCTGAGAGAAGCTGCTTTTAGTCAAACATCTCCAGTGTCCATGTTTGTTCTCTCAGATATCTGCTGTCTACAGTTCCTGCAGGTGGAATCACAACATTTCCTGAATAACAGAGGAGCGTTTGCTGCTGAATCACAGGAGTTCTGTTAGATAGATTTGTTTATCGTATTAGAATTTACAGCCGCTCCTCTGACCGCGACACCAGAGAAGCATGTCATCAGATAAAGACCTGCAAGCAGGTAACTGTTGTAATGGAAGAGCAACTCTCTGCTGCACTGGGCTGATGAACCGGGTCAAACTGAGCAGCGCCAGGCCGGCGGATCTGATGGAAAAACAGCATAAATCTCTGTTTGGGTCAGAGGACACTTGGTCTCTTCATGTCCACGGATGACATGAAAATAAAAACCAGTGAGTGAATAAAATCTGTGCTGAAACACATTAAACCTGCGATCTGTCAGCCAGCAGGGGGCGACACAAAGAAGTCTGATTGTATGTAAGTGTCACAACTTCAGCCAGACTTTAGTTTTTCATCTGTCTGTTTCCTGTTTTCTCCTCACTAACTCTCATGTCATTTCAGACCCTGCCTCTCCCCCCTGCTCTGCATTACCTGTTGGTTTGATCCACCTGATCTGCTCCACCCCCTTACTCACCTGCTCCTCATCAGCTAATCAGCCCCCTCAGGATTTATACTGAGCCTGTTCCCTCAGTTCTTTGCCAGATTGTCTAGTGTGTTTACCTAGCTCTCTTTTTTTTTATTCTGATCCTGCCTGCTTGTGATTCGACCTGCCTTTTGGACTTTGGACTCTCCCTCTTGCCTGCTCCCTTTGGATTTGTTTGCCTCGCTGACTGACTACCTGGTTTGACCCTCGCTTGAAATTAAACTTATTCTTTTGCAACTGAACTGTTTTCTTTGTGTCGTGCTATTGGGTTCCTGCCTGCCATTTTGTGAAGCCTGACAGTAAGCTTATGAGAAAACGACTCCACTTCTCTCCTGATTCATGACCTCAGTCAACAGTTTGCTGATGTGTTTATGGTCTCAGGTGCTAGTTTCAAGTCTTCTACCTCACAGTGTGATGTTGGTTGTTGGTTGTATTTGGAGTAAATCAGACCGTACAGCAGGTTATACTGCAGGGTTCTCAGTCAGATCCAAACAGAACCTCCTCTTCTGCTCCGTCCTCTCTGGCAGCAGTGATAAAGTCCACAGACCGATGGTTACACCATACACCTGACATCAGAGATGTAGATATTAGAGACGTGAGAGGTTGAAGGATTTGCTGCAGGTGGGGTCTGATGGAGATTTCAGTTAAAGGAGGAATTAAAATGCTGGAGGGAAACAGACGGGCAAGGCCACCCAGCTGAGTGGCTTCATGAAAAAGTAAACAGGAAATCGGCACCCAGGATGGAGGCGCTTCCCTGCCGCCACCCGCCGGCACGGCTGGGTGGAGGTAGGGTGGAGGTTTGGGGGGGGTCATGGAGACGGGGTGCCCGCTTCCTCTGCCCTGCCAGACTGAGGCAAACCTCAAACTCCTCCCCTCCCCCCTGAGGCTGGAGGCAGACAGAGAGGGAGGATGCAGAGATAAATTTTTGATTTGGGAAATGGAAAAATGATAAAAAATACATTATAAAAATCCATGATAGCTTTATAGACTGTTGCTTTATGACAGAGCCGTCAGCCGATGAATTAAAGACGTATTCTATCAACACGTCTGCTTTTTCTGTATTATGATTTGATTTACAACAAACAGTAAAGAGAGAAATCAATTTATAGGAAAATATTAATTACAATTTTATTTGGAGAATTTAACATTACAACTGGAGCTCCACCTTTTTCTCCTCAGCCACGCCCATGTCTCTACATCAGCGCGATGCTAACACTTAGCATGTCAACCAGGAAGTAACCGCTGCCTGAGAGTCACGACTCAGGGAACAACGACCTGCTGTCACCGCTGTAACAACGATGACGTGGCAGCCGGACCCGACGTCTGAGGAGCAGGATGGATATGAACCTGGACGCGTTCGATCAGAGGAGACGATGAGGACGACTGGAAGGACAGTTTGAGGTTTTGTGAAAACACCCAGTGCATGCTGGGAGATATCATGGCGAGACACGGACGGGTGAAATATTAATGAGACGTAACATTTTTGCAGTGAGGTAATTTTTTTTTTTTTACTTTCCTCATCCTGCTCACAGCGTCACCAGGTATGTTGTCACCTCCTCACATGCGCATGATGACCACACACACACACACACACACTCTGCTGGTCCAGACAGCGTAGCTTCAAGTGTGTGTGTGTGTGTGTGTGTGTGTGTGTGTGTGTGTGTGTGTGGAGGCCATTTGCAGGTAGGGTACCGAACACGTTGTGGCACTCAGAGGGCAGCAGCAGCTTCTCAGTGTGCGAGATGCGTGATGCTCCCTGAGCTGGCAGCAGAGGTGGAGGATGAAGAGTGTTGTGAGTGTGAAAGGTAAAGCAGAGAAACTCGGACGTGTGTGTGTGTGTGTGTGTGTGTGTGTGTGTGTGTGTGTGTGTGTGTGTGTGTGTGTGTGTGTGTGTGTTTGTGTACTTGAGAGGTAAAGTAGAATGAAATCACTCGCCCGTCTTCCATTTTAGGAAGATGATAAAAATGCTCAGATGAATCATCTCCCTGCTGCATCATCGTCCTGTCCTCCATCAGACGGACAGACGGACGGTGGCCTGCAGGTGTCATTTCAGCTGGGCTGCGTTTTTCAGCAGAAACTCCTCGAGACACAAAATCTGTCTGTGAAAACTGTCTGTATATCCTCATCTCTTCTCTCTATAACATTCTGTCTTACCTGAAGTGTAATCAGATGTTTTTGTGTAGAAATGAGACATATTGTAAAGTTTTTGAGTGTTTGTAAGGAAACAAGTTTCACCAGGTTGAATTCAAACTTGAATCCTGAGCGTGGCTGAGTGAGGAACAGGCAGCGACAGGCGACCTGATCACACACACGACAAACAACAACTGCTGACATGCAAACACACATTCTGAGAAACACGTGTTCAGAGAGGAACTAACTGGTCTGCAGTGTGTTTGTGCTTCACCAGTGAATACTGCAAGTGTTTCTGTGCTTTCTGCTGCTGCTGTGCAGCCTGTAGAAGAGAAATATTAGAGTCTGAGAGGAGAGTTAGATAATTATCTCATCCAGTGTCTCTTTACGATTAAACAGACTTCAGCAGCTGTTGATGTGAACCTGTAGCTCTCATCGTGTTGAAGACAGGACAGAGATGACTCTTGGTGTCATGGTGACAACACAGTCCCCAGAATCAGTGTTGTACGATTCTGCAAACCAGGAACATGTTGAAACTTCACATTTCTGTCTTTTGGTTAGTTAGCCGGTTGCAGGAGGGAGTCCGTCCCAGTGAGTCACTATTCAAACATGTTTCTCCAGGTAGTGCAGCAGCTGACCCTCAGCCATTTACCCAGCTGATACCACGTGTTTAATCAGAGTCCCACCAGGTCCTGGAAGGTCAAACAGACATGTCTGACACACAGCAGACAGGCTGCATCACACCTTTTGTCCTGGATAGAAGCACAGAGGATCATGACGATGCTTTTCCAACCCAGAAGCCACGATAAATGTTTGCAGAGTAAATTTCTTCTTCTGTTCTCTGCAAATGTGCGTTTGTTTAGGCTGAATTTATATCATCAACCTTCTGTTGTTTGCAGGAATGTGAGCTGTGAACATTATTTCCTGCTTTTCCTCACTTTTAATCTTGAGTTGGTTCTCTGGACAAAGGAAATCTTCCATCTTTAGTCTCTCATCTCATCCTGAATCAAACCAACACATTTCGTCCCTGAACCACATCTGTTTGTCTGTCTGTGCTGATGGAAACACGAGTAGAAAGCTGCAGAGAGAATTAGGGAGGAGAGAAGAGAGAATATAAATGGGAAAAGTGACGAGCAGCTTGGACGCAGAAATGAGGTTGATGTTGGAGAGAAAGACCAAAGAAAGAAAGAAAACAGAGAGACAAAGAGAAGGAGGAGAGAGAAGGAGGACGAGGCCCACCACACTCAGCTACAGGAAAGACTGCAATTAATAATTTACATCATCTGTCACTGTGCGCTCCACTGGACCACTCAACAAACAGCAGCCGTAATTTAAGGCAAAAACACACACGCTCATGCAAGGGTACCGCACACACACACACACACGCACACACACACACACACACACACACACACACACACACACACACACACAAAGAAATAGATGTGTGCAGGGAGCTGCATTAACACACATGCACAAACAAATGTGGTCGCATGCAAGTGGCTGCACACACACTCATACACACATACACACTCTAACAGACACACACACACTCTAACACACACACACACACTCTAACACACACACACTTGCAGCAGCACAGCTCACCGTACACGCTGCCTGACTTCCTGCTAAAAGCAGAGCAGCAGAGATCAAACGGTGATGGCGGCCTTTGCGTTTGCGTTGGCGTTTGCGTTTGCGTTGGCGTTTGCGGCGTCTCTCCTCTCTTTCATATCCCAACCTGGACCTCCGTTTCCTCTGAGTCTGCCCTCCAGGAAGCGTGCCCCTCTCACAGTCCTGCCTTTTGTCTCTGCAGCGGCGGCCATGTTAAATTTATGCAGTGTATGTCACCGCCAGCTCGCACCCGACAGTAAATATTTGATTCGTTTCCCATCTCTCTGAGAAATTCCCCCAAGCATCCGATTAGACCTGTTGGGGGCAGACATAAAGTGATAGCAGCCATGTTAAATTTAAAACGTTTGTTTTGGAGAGTAAAAATCCAGCGAAGACCCAGACGGAGAGTCAGAACTGATCAGTTGTGTCTGCAGCAGACGGATATTCAGCACTTACTGTAACTGTAGTCCCTCCACTGACAGTCAGCATGGATAGATTACTGAATGTGAACAGTTACAGTCGCACAATTATTCATAAACTGCTCCTCAACATGTTCCAAAGTCTTAATAATGAAATAGTCCTTTAAACATGCACTGAATCATAGATCACTGAGATTAAACAGACGGAGTGTGACGCGGTGAAGGACTCTTGAGTTTCTCCAACATATGATAACAACACAAAGAAACACGTTGTCATTAAGCGTCTGCACTTATTAAATTTCCCTGTTTGCCTTGCAGTGACGTCCGGTGTCAGAACCACAAGCTCTAAAGTTTCTGTTCCAGGCAGCTGATTTGATTTCCAGGTTGTAAACCAGGTTCAGCCTTGTTTCAGCTGCAGGCAGCGGACACATTCTGACGAAGCTTCGTGTCTGCTGGAGAATTTATCAGTTCAGAAAACAGTGAAGGGTTTAAACCTGGACGTGGGTGAGCAACAGAACTACAGAACTACAGGACTGTGGTCCAGTAACGACTGTGATGACGCAGGTGTGAGTAGAAGTTCACCACAAACTGTTGGAGCAAACAGAAAAGTTGTATGGATTGAGAAATGTCGTGGCTGTTTGGAGAGTTTTACTGAGCCATCATTTGTCATCAGAGGGATTTTCCAGCGGTCCGTTCAGTCTCACAGATACGATGCACGAGCATGTGATGAAGCAACAGACCTGTTCGAATCACAGAGACTTACAGAAGATTGTTTCTCAGAGACTTCAGCACACCTTCAGATCGACAGGTGCGTAGGAGACGACCGAAGGCTGACAAGACTGTTTCAAGAAATACCTGCAAGATTACACTGACAGACTGAAGTTCAGAGGACGACGTCATCACATCTCTGCTGCATCGTGACTCATCAGGTCCGTTACACGTTCGTTAGACAGTCACAGCACAAAACTGAGCGTCAGGAAGACTTTCGTACAAACGTTCTATTATTAAACACTGACGACCTCATTCTGAAACCAAACCCATAAAATACTCAGGAGAAACACCTTTCCTCTGTGGGCGATGACATCATACGTGGATGACATCATGTGTGCTGAAGAGAAGAGTGATGATGTCACAGGCTGCAGTTGGACTGTGAATAGTTCACAAACGCCTGCGAGGAGGAAGAGAAGAAGAATATCGGAAAATATGTTTTCTAATCTACGAAACAGTTTTATTGAAATACAGTTATTATGAATATATTTCCTTTATTTTCTGTATGAAACACAACAAGTAGAACAGACTGGGAGACTTTTCATCCTCTGACTTTCTTGTGGAGGTTGGTGTGTCATCACAATAACAATAACATATATATATATATATATATATATATATATAGAGAGAGAGAGAGAGAGAGAGAGAGAGAGAGAGAGAATATTCAGACATTTAAATACAGATTTGAATTTTGACGAGGCTGCTGGAAACGACTGCACATCGAGACGAGGTCAGCGACTCACACCAACCCGAACGGAAAACATTTCAATTTCACACTTCATCTGTCGTAAAAATATCTGACACACACACACACACACACACACACACACACACACACACACACACACACACACACACACAGGACGTGTTGTCAGTCACTCACCATTGCACCGCTTTCCAGATTATTTCAGGTACCTTCGATGGGATCGGGTGATAAAACACCTGAGCTCAAACTGAGCCTGCACATCCAGTTTCAAAGGGAATTCTACTTATTGAAGGAATTTCTCATTCAGTCCCAAAACATGCCCACAGATTGTAGATGCTTTGTAGTTTTTTTAATAGCTGACAGTGAGGGCGACCTCGGAGTGATCAGTTAACATCCACAGACAGACGAGGTCAGAGGTCAGAGGTCACAATGAGAGTGGATGTTATAACCAGCGTGAGGAAGCAACAGAGATTTAATTTTCTATGTACATTTTACTGCCCAAACAAATAGGATTCATGTGTGATCATGTGTCCACCTGATGACTGTAAATACAATATTCTCCCAAAATAAAAGCTCTAAATGATGAATGATGTTCAGCAGCTTGTCGTCGGCTTCACCTGACTGTCGCAGACGTGGTTAGAATCGACTCTTTCTTCCTCCTGTAGAGTCCAGAGATCAACATGAGACTCATTAAAGTGCAACTTCAACAACCAAACATCACATTAGCTGTCAGCAAAGTGCAAACCACAGATACACTGAAACGTTCATGCTACACTGTGTTGATGCTGTCTTAGTTTTAGACATAAAATCCACCTGGTCAGAACCAGAACATGGTTTGGTTCCGCCTGGTTCTGTCTCCACCAGCCTCTCTCACAAACATCAGCTGGTTTCACGCTTACAAATGTTGACATGTTGTCAGGAACTCGGTCTCGTATAGTCAGAACCTCATTAGAGGCTCGTTCACCTCTTCTCATAAAAATCAGCTGATAAACATGTAACGTCAGCATGATGCACGTCTTGTAGAAATGTTGATGACAAGTATTTAAATTATCTAATTTAATATCTGCAGTTTGAAGAAACGTTGCCAACATTATAAATGGCCGACCTGAGTGAGTATTAAAGTTTAATAAACCTAAATCAACAAAAAAGACAGATTTGTATGATGATGATTATTCACGTCACATTAAAACAGCAAAGACAGAGAAGATGACATCGACAGATATAGACTCACTGACAGATATAACAAAGCTTTTATTAATCTACAGATGTTCATAAAGTCCAACAGCACTGATTGATCCTGCAGTGAGAGGAGTCCGACCTGTTAACGGGTCTTTGAATGTAAATAATATAAAACAATCTATATTCCACGCAGCAGCAGCAGCAGCAGCAGCAGCAGCAGCAGCAGCAGCAGTGCGGCCTTTAATCCTGCCTGTTTGCTCTACAGGCGTTCATGAATTGTGTGTTTGACCCGAGGCGATGGAGTCTCCACTGCGTGGCTGTATTGTATGACAGCTCTGGCCGAGAGATCACGTTGATGTTTAATTCGTCTGATCTTTTGATCCTGGATTAATTTAAAGTGAGTCCACAGCGAACAGATCTCAGAGAGAGAGGATGAGAGGATGAGAGGAGGTGACTGCAGCCTGGAAAACACTCAGGTTGTGTTTAAACATCCAATGAGCTACATCACAGTCTTCACTTCCCCGCGTCACTTCATCTTTACAGGGAAGAGTTGGAGGTATTGGTGCTGCCTCAGTTCTTACAAGGGAGAGTTTTCAAATAAATGTACAAAATCTCATTTACTCACATAAATAACACAATTTCTCATTTGCCCCTGTTCTCGTCTTGAATATTGTTTTTGTATTTGGCTGCTCTGGTTTCATCAGAACTCCTTCCTAGCACAGAAACATGGTTCACTGTGATCTGCGTGTTGTTTGCAGGAGCAGCGACGTCGTTCCTGGAGAGAGATGTTGAATTTATACAAATACCAGCACCAGCACCGTGATCACAGGACGGATCCCAGGCCTTCATGCTCCCTGCAGGATGAACTGATCCACCATCCAGTCACTGTCTGTTCCTCCAAACATATAATGTAACTCATCCTCAACTTTACAGTTCCAATGTAAAGTTGTGACACAACACTGAGGCAGGTTTAGGCACAAACACCACTCAGAAAACATAATGTTTGGCTGTCCCGACATCTCTTTAAATCAGCCAGTGGTTTCACGCGGACAGATCATGCAATGTGATGTGAACATGATATAACACAAATTTAATCTGCTGAAACACACACTAACAACCACTTTATTGGCTTTAAGATTATGACTAAATAACTGCAGGTGAATAAAACCACCGTCAGACTCAGCTGTACAGCTACATTAAGATGATAAACATTATTCTTTTGTACCAGGATGAATTATGCTGGAATCTAAGTATGAACTTTTTAATTGTGTGTGAACGACGTCCTACAGACTCAGCAGTTGAATATTAATTGCCGTGAAGCTCTGATTTATAACAACAGGCCAGATCGCTATATAATATCACCTGATCTAAATCTGACCTGGAGCCAGCGATGAGCAGATATGACCCGTCGTAGATGAACAATCATGGAAACGAGGGACAGTTTGTGAGCGAAAATGTTGAACTACAGATTCAGCCTCAGTGGATGTGATTCACCAGAAAACACTTTCTCAACCGTCTTGGTGGAAACTCCTCCTGTGAAGCAACGGTTTGTTTTGCGAGATGATCGAGCTGATATCAGTCAGACAGACGGGTGAGAACAAAGTCTCCCTCTGAGTCGAGGCATGTCTGCTGCTCTCATCTCTTCCCAGGAACTCCAGTCGTTCGTGACCACAGCTGGCACGACTACAAACTGTGGTTTTAAGTTCACCGTGTTGTCGTATCGAGCCAAAATGTGTCCAACGACTTCTGAACTGTACGAGTCGGCATCACACATGAACACACACATCATAACCCCAACACGTTCCAGCCTTTAAATACACAAACCACTCTAACACACTTACTGTGTCAGGAGCCCCCCAGACTGTGTGTCCTGCTGCCGGTCGGACCTCCAGGCCTCATCAATATTGTAAACTGGTACTTAGCGGACAAAAGACAGCAAAGACCAGAGCAGAGGACACCTGGGGCAGAGAGAGAGCAGCCAGGCGGCGGGAAGGCAGAAAGAAAGTGGCAAAGATCCAGTGTGTGTGTGTGTGTGTGTGTGTGTGTGTGTGTGTGTGTGTGTGTGTGTGTGTGTGTGTGTGTGTGTGTGTGAGTGTGTGTGTGTGTGTGAGTGTCACTCTTCAGTTGAACAGTTTTCTCTGTCAGCAGTTACGACTTTGACTTCATGTGTGTTAATATGTTGGTTATCAGATTGTGTTTCAACACGTTTCCACCCAAAATAAAGTTTCTGCCTCCTGCTTC
Source organism: Acanthopagrus latus (assembly GCF_904848185.1). Lineage (NCBI taxonomy): Eukaryota > Metazoa > Chordata > Actinopteri > Spariformes > Sparidae > Acanthopagrus > Acanthopagrus latus. Next base: position 27,034,229 of record NC_051051.1, on the reverse strand, counting down.
TGTGCCTGATATACAACATCCCACTGCAGAGACGTTCCAGGAGACATGTTATGTTTTAATTTTCTGTTTCTTTGGAACAAGTTCACAGGATTTAATGCTCAAAAAACACCTTGCTTTCCTCAAACTGCTGCAGCTCTTTGTTCCCTCTGTCTGAAGTGGTTCTGTCTCTTTAAGGCCCCGCCTCCTGAATATCCAGTCTGCTCTGATTGGTCAGCCGACACATGCCTGACCCAGCATCACGAACAACAACAGAGCAGCTGTGCACAAGTTATCCAACTGTGTGACATTGTGATGACGTGTGATGTCACAGAATCACAGGATGGAAGGCGGGACTACTGACGAGGCGTTCAGGAGTAGTGTTTTCTGTAGGAGAGAGGAGCTTCTGCCGGTGCAGACCTGAAACACAACAAAGAACACAACAGGTTCCCTTATATGTGATTTTTGTGTCTGCAGTGACTCGTCTGGATCTTATCTTAGTCGTTCCGTCTTGTTTCATGTTGGTTTTGTTTAATTACAGTATTTAGATGAACTTCCACCCGTTGGCGTCGTTTGTATCTTTCTCTAAAATACACATCAGTGTGAAGTGAATGGACAGATACTGAAGGGAACTTGCATACATGTTCAGTCTGAGAGCTGTGGAGTATGTTGTAGAGATCAGCTCAATCAATAATCATATTCATAAAATAATAATCATTTTTGCAGCTATATAACACATGTGTTCATATCCAACCACAGACTCAGCCTGTTGGAGAGACGAGAGCTGCTCAGTGTCCAGCAGAAGCATGTTCGACACGGTGAATACGAATTTAAAAACTAGCGTGCGCGCTCGGCCGGCCGGCCCTGAAAACAGGAAGGACGCGGCCTCGCTGACTGACTGACAGCCGGTCAGAGATGTGAGAGGATGTGTTTACTTCTCCTCCTCCTAAACCCTGCCACTCAGTGTGTCCACAGCATCGGCTCAGTTAACAAAATCAATACGCCTGCGTGTGTGTGAATGTGTCATGAGGAGTGTATGAGTGTGTGAGGGGGAGGCCGGGGAGAGGTGAGTGTATCTGTGTGTGTGCAGGTGAGACGGACGCTCCCAAGGCGGGACGTCCTTTTCCCTCACATCAATTATTGAGGCGTCAGGACACACTGAGAGCTCCGAGGGGGGTCACAGGTCAGGAGACCGGGGCCTCCGACGGGGCTTTCAGGGGCCTCAGTGTCCCTCACCCCGTCCACACACACACACACACACACACACATGTTCACGCACACACACACACACGCTACAGAGTGCATTAACTCACCCTCACTGTGTCAGAGGTCAGCTGATATCCTCCATCACTCTTCAACATATTCAGATTTAACACCTTTCCATCCGTCAGAGGAGATGAGTGGCAGCGTGACAGTGGACGAATAAAACACGTCATTCCTAATTATCTGTCGACTCGCTCGTTAAAATGTGATTGTCACTGTCATGTCAACATTTCTACCATTTGTGTTATATAATGTTCAGTTTCAACATTTGTAAGTGTGAAACATAGAGACGACATATTTTAAACGAACATGTTCCAGCTGTGTTTGTGGAGACAGAACCAGGAATCCTGTTTGACCAGAGCACAAGCCCAGTATCTTGTCTTTATTTTGGTGATTGTGTTAATATTTCACTGGATCGACTGTTTAAAGAAATGCTGACATGAGGTCTAAAGAAGCCCTCAGGAAGAGCCCACATCAGAGAGAGACTCCTGCTTTAGGCCTGAAAACAGTATGTGAACTACACTAAGAGTAGAGAGCTGGTCTGGAGTCAGTGATGACGGACTCATCAGCGCCGTGGATGCTCGGTGTTGAACCGTGATGCCGTCATCTGGGCCGCTGAGAGCTCTGAGGTCACGAGACGCCACACAGAAATAACCATCGACTGCGGAACAAAACTGCAGCGATGTGGTTTCTGGGCCTCGGCAGCGTTATGTGTTCATCTTGAAGTCGTTCCCCAGCAGCAGATCGACTGAAGCTCTCAGAGCAGCCCTGCAACTGTACTCCAGCTCCACAAACTGCTCTAAATCCCTCAATGAAATCCCTTATTCTCCAAGCAGCTCCGAGGGGTTCTGAGGACTTTATACCCGAGACAAGAGCGCCAGGATTTACTACATTTGCCTCCTCTCTCGCCCTCACCCCGTCCTCCCCTCACCTCCCCCTCTCAACATGCTTTGAGGGAGTTATTCCACCGTGAGACTCCTCTTGCCTCGTCTTCCTTCTCTTCATTTTCAGGAGGCGATTCTGGCCCGAGACCACCAAGATACCCCCCCCCCACCTCCCACCTCCCACCTCACTCACCCACACTTTACCCTCACCCCCCACCACCACCTCCACCACCGCTGGCTACATTAAAGGTAGGGATGGCTGATGCGTGTAGCGTTAAAGGGGCGGGCGGCCCGGCAGCGGCTGCCTGTGTCTGGGCCCGGCCCGGCTCATGAAATATTGACGGGCGAGTGTCCCTTCCAGGAGCTGGCTCGCTCGGAGGAGGAGGAGCAGGAGGGCCACATTAATATTTCACACTGCAATCTCCTGCTTGACAAACTCTCCCACGTGATTGGGTAAAAAGCTGCTTGCATTGCCTAGCGAGCACCAGCTCCCCCCTCCGTCACCCCCGCCTCCCCCCTCCACTCTCTCTCTCTACATCTCTTTCTTTCTCCGAGGCTCGCTCGTCCTCTCTCTGTTTGCCGTCTCCTTCCTCTCACCTCACTCTTCTTGCTTTTTTAACCAGATTTGATTTCTGATTGGTGTTTGGCGTGTGGAGGGACGGGGCGGCGGCGCCGCCGGTGGTGGTGGAGGGAGGGGGGTAATTAATTACGGCCAGTGATTTTGGCCAGCTCCGGTAGTCGTGGGCTCCCGCGCTCGGTCGGCCGAGGCCTCCAGGGGCCCTGCCCGTGGGTCCTGCCGAATGAAGTGGCATCCATTTTTTATGAAGAGCAGGTTATCCTATTTAGTCAGATTAAAACAGGCGAGGAGGAGGAGGAGGAGGAAGAGGAGAAGGGACAGATCCAGGGAGAAGCCAGAAAAAATAGAGCCTTCCTCCCATTTACCCCTCTCTCTTCCTCCTCCTCCTCCTCCTCCTCCTCCTCCTCCTCCACCCCCATCAACCCTTCCTCACCCCCCACCCACCCATTAACCTGGTTCTGGGTGCAGAGTGCTTTGCTGACCCTCTGCCAGGTGTGGCTCATCCCTCCGTCTCCTTGTTTTTCCCGTCTCCTCCCTTGAACTTGTTATTTCTGGATGTTTCTGCTCGGCTCGGGTTTGTGAGGTTAATTTAAGTGTTCCTCTTCCACTCGGCTGCACAGACTCTAACAGCCGATGACGTGAGGACATCTGAGCGATTTCTGATTTTTGTTTTGCAGGCTGAAGATTGTTTACAACGCGGCTCGGTCACTCGGCGTGAAGCAGAAGATTCAAACCTGAGCGGATAAAAAAAAAACAGTGTGTCAGATTCTTTTATCTAAATATCTCCACGAGCAGAAACATTAATGTGAAAATTAAATTCTGCTGTAAATAATTTATTGACAGCAACCACGTCCACATTGGATGCTTCTTTGGCTCCGCCCACTGAGCTTCATGCACCCAATGATGTTATTTCTGCTTGTGTAACTAAAAACTGCCATTTCCTGTCTTTACAACTCAACTTTCTTCTTCTGCTGTCGTCTTCAATCAGCGTGTTATTCCTCTGATTTAGCTCCGTCTGCTCCGTGTGTGTCGGAGCTTCAGCTGTGCTGTCAGACGAGGATGGTACGAGTATGTATACACTCATATTTACACATACGTGAAGCTTCTGCCTCGAATCCAGCAGCTGCTCTCATGAATGCAGACTGAGTGAGGATGAGGCAGGCTGGATAAATGCTTAAAGGCCAGCTGCCAGGATAACTTACCCTCCTCTGGGCAGCGGAGGTGTGAGAGAAATCAAATATAAAAACAGAAAGCCTCCTCCAGGACTTCATCACAACCAGGAAACACCCACACCGAGCCCCCCGGCGGGGCAGCGAGCGAGTGAGGAAACCAGCCTGAAAAGCCTAAAAGCTGGATGAATTAATAAAACTTCCACGTCTGTCATTTCCTAAAACATTTAGGTGATCAGCAGCAAAGAGCAGGAGGAGAGAGAAGCTGCCTGAGTGGAGGGAGGAGTCACAGAAACCAACACAGATCATTCAAACTGTCCAGAGATCAGTGTCTCCAGACGTAGTCAAACCCAAAGTCCCAGGAAGGTGGAGGTCTGGCTGAGTGACGGGTCACACACAGGACGGTGACTCTGGAGACTGATGGTCCTGACTGCAGCACCAGCGACGGGCCTACCGGACCTTCATCGAGCTAATGATGAAGGTCCGGTGTGAACAGAGCGACATCAGCAGTTCAGACGTGTCGCTGTGTCGCTGCTTCATGAGTCTCCTGCAACAACTAACATCCACCAACTTCTTCATTCTCTCCCACGTAAGAATCGTTCTGGATAAATGATAAACGCTGACATTTTTCACCTTGTGGGGACGGTTTTTAAAAAACGGAGGATATTCTATATGTTCTCTTTGTTGACCAGGTCAGAGAGCAGAGAACCATGAGGATAATAATCAGGTGGAGCTCGATTTGGATGAGTCGACAACATTATTGTCTTCACAGAAGATTTTTCCTTCCTCTCCACTGCTCCTCGTCTACCCTTTTGTCTACTTTAGTTATTTTCTTCATCTTGTCTTCACAGCCCACAGCCTCCCTCAGCCCCACTTCACCTCCTCCTCCTCCTCCTCCTCCTCCTCCTCCTCTTCTTCTTCTTCTACCTGTCTGCCGCCTGCTGTGGGAGGTTTCTGTTAAATGATGCAGGAGGCAGCAGACAGAACTGTAACATGGCAGAGCCAATGGCACGTAAAAACCAGCACGGCCAGCATGAAACATCCTCCTGGGGTTAGAGGTGGAGGAGATGAGCAGGGAGCGAAGCAAGTGAAGGGTGGAGAGGGTGGAGAGGGTGGAGAGGGTGGAGGCAGGACTGTGAGAGCGAGAGCGAGAAGAACAGAGGAGAAGAAGATGGAGGAAAAGTGGCGACGCTTGAGGCTTAAGTCACATGTCTGAAGGAGGAAGCAGTGCTAATGCTAATGCTAATGCTAGTCAGTGACTTCAGGTACGACATTTTGAACGTCGTACCTGAAACCCTCGCTGACACTGAACTTCTTCTGTGAGCTACAGACACACCTCAGATTATCTGATGAACATGGAGGATCATAGAAATGAGATTAAACAGCAGCTGAGCAGTGAATCTACGTGTCCTGTCGGTAACTTCACTGTTTCTTTATTTCATGTGAAACTTTCCGTGCTGCAGAGAAGAGTCCCAGTTAAAACAAAGAGTCCTCTTCATTATTCGGAGTAAAACGACATGTTATCTCACGTATATATTAACATTTTAATCTGTAGGTTTAAACTGAGGACAGCTGTGTTGTTCACGTCTCTTCACTAACAATCATTGTTATTTTTTCACAGTTTCCTCATTAGAAATCTGTAGATTTGCTCAAGATAACGATGCGTTTTGTTTCCTGTCGCCTGGTGCTGTAACATCCAGGGACCCGTCAGGTGAAACTCAGAGAGAGACGAGCCAGATAAAAGTTTAACACATGACCTCATCCATCAACATGTCTGCTCCAGAATCATTTCCATCAGCATTACATCAGCGACCCCGCGCTGCTTCATGACATCATCAAACTACGACCTCTGTTTTTATTGTTTGGATTGAGAGACGAACGCCTCAGTGGCAGAAACTTCACACCGTTCAACACCGAGTTGAATGTTAAAAACATTTCCCTGAGCCCAGAGACACGTCTTCATGTTGGTTCTTTGTTGAACCAACAGTCCAAAACTCAGAGTCTCTTCTTTTCTTTGTCATTTCTGACAGCGACTGAAGCAAATCTTCACATTTATCAGGATGGAGCCAACAAACGTTTGTCAATCGTCACAGTAGTTGTGAATTTTCTCCCAAGATTATCGTCAGCGTATCCTACCGACGCCTCGGTCACATGACTCACCTTTCACATCGTGTCGGGAGGAAAGACAGGATGACATGATATGAGACAGAAGAAGAGAGTTGATGGAAGTGAAGAAGATGAAGGCAAACACACACACACACACACGCACACTCACTCTGTGTGTGCGTGTGTGTGTGTGTCCCTGCAGAGGTAACAGAAATCATGACTCTGTGTTCGCGCTCTGAGTCGGCCATGCAGATGATGTCGGGAAGTAACTCGGGAACACACACAGATTCACACACACGCCACTGAGTTTCCTAACGGCCGTGTTTTAAAGGACACGACCGGAGGGACGGAGAGTGAGCGAGAATCAATGAGGAGGCCGAGACTCCCCGTGTCTCTGAGACCCACAGCGACATGCACTGAGTGTGTGTGTGTGTGTGTGTGTGTGTGTGTGTGTGTGTGTGTGTGTGTTCTGTTCTTGCTCATGTTTTAACTGTTTGTTTTAATATAGTCGTGTTTATTTCTTTTTCTTTTTTAAATTCTCAAGTGAATTCTCACAGAATGAAAACAGCTCAGCTGGATGTGTAAAGTGTTTCTGACTATGTGATTAATTCACAGCTCACATTTCATCCCAGTCACCAGAATAAAACTTGTCTGATACAAACCAGGTCAACGTTTCTACAACAGCTGCCACATCACAGATCACACTGACCGTCATGTCTGGAGGAGTCGGGAGGTTCCAACAACGGAGACGCTGTAGAAACTGATCATGTTGTGACCACATACATGATGAACATAAGATGTCTGATGTCTTAGTGTAACATACGTTAATATCTGACATGAAATGGCAACAAAACTCAGAACATGGTTTAACTGTGTTGCTCTTCTAGACTTTCCAAATGTAACTGGACCCAATTATGACGGTGTTGTTAGGGCTCGGGTTTGGACCAAACAATGCAGGAGACTGTGGACGAGAGCAAGTTCAAAGTTTTAATTCTTTAGGCACAAACACACAAAACCCTAATCAAAAAACTAAGAGGCAGAGGTGGAAGCAGGCGAGGCGCACACAGGACAGAGATGAAACCATCTGGCAGCACGGTGCAGTCATGAGCGGGCTGAAGTGGAGGGAGGGTGATTGTGATGCTGAACAGGTGAGTCTCATCTGAGACCAGCCGCACCTCCTGCCACCACCTGAAGCAGAGAAAACAAAGAGGAGGCGGAAAACAGAGGAGCAACAAAAACCTGGACCATCACAGGTGTGAGGAGTCGTGTCGCCGGGGTTGTGACGCTCAAAATGATTTATCTACGATACAGCTGCACTGCTGGTTCCTCTTCTATCACAACTGTCTCCGGCGTATTTGTGACGTGATATGTGACGTCAGCGAGGTGACATGTGTTATGTTCTGATGTTACGCTTCAGATAAGAATCACAGACGAGTTTTCATTCAGCAGGATGTTCCACAATTTATTCTACCAGCACTGAACTTAACTAAAATGACTGAAATAAATTACTGTCAAAATAAAGAATGTGAGACAGTCTGAGCTGATCCTGATGTGGATCCAGTTCTCACTGGAACACTTGTAAACATCTTCTATTATTAAAACAATAACAAACTGTGCTGCGGCCTCGGCTGAGGTATACACTCGCTGCGCCGTAGCTGCGTCCGTGTTTAGTGTGAATATTAAATATAAATGCAGCGATCATCTCTTGACTTTCCCTCACACTGTGTGAAGGACTGACTCCAGGTCTGTCCCCACAGACGTCTCATGAGTGGACAGAACAGACACACGTGTAGTGAAAGAGCAACAAAACACTCAGTGACACAGCTGAGTGGACGCTGCAGATAATGGCTGATCTCTGCAGGCGTCCCGGTGGACCGGCCGCAGAGACATCAGAACATTTCAGAAACATCCGAGTGTCCTGAGCTTGTTGTGTTCAACGCATGAGTGCATCGCAGGATCCGTGACAGCTGCACAGCTCAGGACGACGTGTTGAGACACGCGATCAGAACAATTTATCTCCATTTGTGAAGTGAATTTGTGGAAATAAGAAATAATGTTTCACAGATGAGACGAAGAAGAAGATGTTGTTGTTTTCTCTGTTGTGCTGGATGGAAATCTGCAAGTTATTTATGGATACAGAGGACGAACATCAAGGTTTTAATAAGTTGTGTATGAAATAACATCATGGATTGACTTCATCTATTTATTTTTCTTTCATCTATTTTAGACAAACATTTGTTCATGTATGCTGTTTATTAGGTGTTTGTTCAATTTTATTGGATATATCTTGTTTAATAAGTTTAAAATAAATCTATTGTCTTTATTTTCATTTTCTCAGGAACCAATCAGGATGTTTGTTTACATCAACAGACAAGAGAAAATACTTTAATTTCATGATATTATTTCAAAGTGTTTACATCAAATTAATATGAAACACATATCTGATGCTTTCATATCCTCATCATTAAGAAATAAATAAGTTACTTGTATTTTTATATGAAACAAAACTCAGATAGTAACATTTATATAAATGAAAAATAACAATGCAGAATAAAATAATAATAAATGAACATAAGTTAAATTAGCAGCTGATGAAACAAAACAAGATCAGACGGTTAATTCATGTTTAATCATAATCTTTCATGTCAACATGTTTTATGAATTCATGAGTTATGTAACAATATAAACAACATCAGAACAATAAACACAACAAAGATTATTCAAAACAAAATCTGTTAAAAACCACCAACAGATTTTGGATTCAGTCTGGATGTGTTGAAGGATCCTGTGGCGTCTTTTTAATAGATTATGTTGAGTTTTTGTTTCTGTTTTGTTGTAAACATATTTTCATATTTTGTGTCTCATCTCCTGAACTCAAAAGCTTCATGTGATCACATTACTGTAGTTACTGGTTACTTTACAGGTTCAGAGCTTCATCACATGTATTTTTAAATTCACCTATTTTATCAGCAATCAGTGAAAAGAAAACCTCTGAATACAATATTCATATTTCAGATCCAGTAATTGGTCAGGCAGGTAATCAATCAACCTGTATTATACAGTGAAAACATACATGAATAAATCTGTCTCCATCTCCTTTGTCTCAAAATAGCACCAAAACTCAGCTCCCTGCATGTCTGAGTGGACTGAATATATTTATATATATATGTTTGGGTGAACTGAACCTTTAGAAGTGTGGATGAATCTTCAGACTGTTTCTTGAACACACACGCGTATTTGAGAAGTGTGTTTTAAACGGGTTTTTCGGGGTCTGAGGGGTCGTTAAGCTCTCTCCCGGCCCCCGAACGACCACGTTAACTTTCAGCCGCAGTGAAAAACATGAAGAGAACCCCATCAAACCTGGAGGTAAGATGTTTTTACTCCCCCACCACTCAGGACCAGATTACTCCATTAATGGACCCGGCTGCCTCGCTCTCTCCCGTCTCTCCCCCACCAACACTCTTACAGTACTCTTCCACCTAGTGAATTATGAATGGAGGGGCCCCTTGTTTTTCTGCCTCTGGCCGGCCCGCTGTCCACTCAGTGCACTCTACTGTACATGCACACATCACATTTAAACACGGAGCAAAATGGGGTGGAGAGAGGTATCGGATCGGATCGATGGCCGTAAAGTTTGGAAAGAGACAAACTGCAGGACTTTCAGGATGATTGTCGTCGACGCTGAGCAGAACCATGTGGTTCTGTGGAGGCTGCAGACGGAGAGGGAGGCAGCGGCGTTCCAGTCACAGCAAAGGATCAGTTTGTTTTTCTGTCTCCAGCCTGGAGACAGTTTCAGGTTTTAAGAGGCAAAATGTTTCAGATTTTCACCGTCAGCACTGCAGTCGACAGCCGAGCACAGAGGAGGTGATGAAGAAATATATCAACAAAACCACAACGAGCCGCAGTCCAAAATCAAGACGTGAACTTATTAGAATTTGCAAATTGTGTCTGAATGTTTGAATTGCAAAGATGATTTTTTATGACTCTTTACGTTCACATTAAACTGTCCAGGTGCTTGTAGGAGACTCTGCAGTCAGGCAGCAGTGCACGCTGATGTTTGTTATTTCTTGCAATCTTTGAGAAATCTTGAAACATCTCGTGGTGACGTAGGAGCTAAGATACACCGTACAAGACAGAGCACACAAATATTGAACCAATCAGGTGGCTACTGGCAGCTGTGGGCGTGGCTTATGTGTGGCGACGAGTGGTTCCTCCAGAGGTTAGCGTAGCTGCCGTAGCATCAGTGCTATCAGGAGTTTATTTCACTGAAAGAGAGCAAAGAAAAGAAAAGACACAAACATGTTTCTGCTCTTCTCCTCACTGGCTTCAGTAACAGTCTGATTTACCAGCTGGCTGTGACGGCTGATCTGATTGGCTGAAGTTAGTCTGTGATGTGCTGATATTGTCTCTACACAGTCTTTAGTGCTGCTTTTCAGATGGTTTTGTGTAATAAACCACCAGGCGTCAGGTGAACAACACCGAGGTTAATGAACCTGGGAAGATGTCGACACGACAAGAAACACAAACAGTGACACGAGTTTAACAAACGTTACCAAACGCATCTGGAGCAGAAAGTGAAGGTGAACTATGAAATGTTACCAGATCTTAAGTCATAGAGAGCTCAGTAACGTGGCCTCTCATTGGCCGCTCTGACGTGGTTTCATCTGAGTCAAAGTGTCCTCCTTTAACGAGGCCTCAGCAGCGCTAATGAAGCCGCAGCCATAATTAGCCTCATCAGAAGGACTTTCAGAGTGTTTAGATTAGCTTAATTAGCTTTGGTACGCACCGCCTGTGTGTGAGCGTGCACAGTCCCACACACACACACACACTCACAGAGTGGTACACATGCACGTGCACACTCAGTCCTTGTAGACCAGGCCTGGAGCTATTGCACTAACGAGCCTGAGAGTTCACGGAAAGCCGATGGTTTTAAAAGTTAAATGCCACTGTGTAAATATATTTCCAGGCGATATCCGGGGAATAATCAACTTTTAATTTGGCTGCTAATTTAGTTAGTTGCCACAGAGTCGATGAGCTCCCTGAAGTGATTTGAAGCAGAAGAAGAGAAGAAGCGAGCGAGAGAACCCTGCGAGGAAATCACTTGAAAAATCACTATGAGAGCTTTCTTGGATTTTCTGTCCCGGGGATATCTGAACATTTGTGGAATTACAATAAGGGCAGAAATCAGAAAAGGCGATGAGAGAGGGAAGATTGTGAAGAGTTTTGCCTGCAGACGTCCGCCTCCCTCCCTTGTTAACTACGGCAGAGTTGATGCAATATCACATTAAGTCAGTCAATGGACTTTATCAATGCCAGGATCCATTAATAGACAACAGCCGGCAGCACGAAGCCTCAGAGAGGAGAAGGCTTCACACGCAGATCTGCTCAGATCCACGTCTTGTTGTTATCTCAGGAGGAGAAACACGAGAGCGTAGCTGTGAGTTTAACTCTGTACACTTTACAGACAAGATGAGTATTTACAATCCGACGTATGGAGCACATTTTTATACCACCACTTTATTCAACTCTGCAGAAAAGCAGCCAGTTTGTCACCAATGAGCCAAAATGTGTGTGTAGTTTCTGCTCGAGGCCCACAGCTGATGTCCTGCTTCAGGCTCCACGCACGACTCTGGACTTCTATCAGGAAATATAATATAATAATATCATGATAGTGATTTTATCATGTACAGTACAGTTTTGAGATACTTTGTGTATTTCCATTTTCATCCACTCAAAAACATTTTGGAGGAAAATATTGTACATGAACATAATTCATGTGATAACAATTAATCTTACTCTGCAGATCTCACAGTGCATCAGAAATAAAGTGACACATTTTTTTATTTGCACATGTAAAAAATATTTCTAAGCAAATAAACCAACAACAGATTAGTGTAAATGTGTGAAGAAGTGTGAACTAATCTAAACCTGCTCCCTCTCCATTAACCGCCTGCTGTCTTGATAATTTAACTCTTTACAGAGAACAAAAATCACCTTCATTATCACAACTTTACACCCAAATTAAACACAATATAATAAAATCTATATAAACAACAGAACGTTATATTAATAATCTTATCAAACATGAATCTGTTTTAATGATTCTTCATCGTTACAAATTGCACCTTTAATAAAACCTTTAGAATAACGTGAGTGCGGGCAGCAGAGCCCCGCCCACTCCCTGTGATCTTAATTGTTGATTTAATGGGATTAATGAGCGTTCATGCTAACGAGGAAAATCAATTAGCATAAAGCAGGAGGTGTTGTTCAGGCTCCTGGACGGTGGCTGGTGCTGAGGAATGCAGAAATCAAAGACTGCGGTGTGTGTGTGTGTGTGTGTGTGTGTGTGTGTGTGTGTGGGTGTGTGTGTGTGTGTGTGTGTGTGTGTGTGTGTGTTCAGCTCCTCAGAGGGACTCGGTGTGAAGAGGAGCGCAGCGCTGCTGGAGAGACGATGGAGGGAGGGATGAAGAGATGAAGGTGAGGACGAAGATCCAAACACTCCAAAAAATGAGGGTTTAATCGCAGGAGTGATTTCATCATCGGGTCGTTTACGTCTTCGACTGGGCAGGTGGGGATTTACCCAGAATGCACCATCAAACTACAGCGAGGCAGCTTCTGCATCAGTCTGTTTTTATGAGTGTGTGTTTTACAGATTTTATAGCCAACTGGGACAAAGTTGTGTTGTTGGTGTTCACAGATCAGACTGAAGGACACGTGAGAAGGTCAACGAGACGGACGAGATGGAGAGTGAAACCCTTCATGAGTCCAGATCGTTATTTTGTTCTCACAGATATGTGATATAAAACCTATATCTAAGAAATATCATGTATACTCAAAACCCGCTTGTTAAGAAATTAAAAGGTCACATGATTTAACAACACATTTCTGTATGATCACGACTATATAAATCTGTAATCAGTGTTTGAGCTGATGAATCTTTTCGTTTCCTGTAAATATTCCCGTGATGACTTTGAAGAAGAAGCACAGCGTCCTTGTACTCGTTAATTTCCTCTCGAAGGAAAACTGTCCGACGTCATTCTGCTTGAAAAGCTTCTCGACGTCTACAGTCTGCGGTGAAAGATCGGCGAACATCAAACAGACATCAGATCAGATCAGTCTCTGCACAGCTCGTCGGACCCGAGATCACAAACTGATCCGAGGAGACGATTTTTACAGATGTTGAGCAGAATATTGTGACGCTGTTTCACTGTGAAGCTCCAGAACTGTTCTGTGGACTACGACACCACCTGACTTCACATCATCAGGAGGAGGAGATGAGGACTGAGTGCACATTAACGTGTGAACTGCTCCTTTAAGACAAAAGGTTTGAAACAACAGCTCCAGCCACACGTGAAGAAGAACCTGCAGGATTCAGCTCATCCCGACACAGATCTGACATTTCTTGCAGCACTTCCAGCCGAGCCCGCGGTGAAGAGGCCAGGGGCTTCATTAGAGAGATCTGGAGGCCGACCCGATCAGCCCGGGGGCACGAGGGAGGGGGGCGGGGGGTCTACACCGAGCTGAACGCCCGTCTCTCCACTGGAGACGATCCGGGCTCCCCTGGGCTCCCCGCGACCGACCTCCTGCTTCTGTGGATGGGCCAGAAAAATCAACGCCATTCCCCTTTGAACAGCCTCCTCCTCCTCTTCCTGCTGCTCCGTCTCTCCTCTCTCTCTCTCTCTCTCTCTCTTTTTCTCTGTGGACCTAATGAATGATTCATTTAACCCCTCCACCACCTCCAACACCACCCAGCTCCTCGCCTTTTCACCCAGCCACCCATCTACCAGCCCTCCACTCCTCCACGCTTTATTTTCATTCTGTTCTGCTGTTTTATTGCAAGCAGAGACTTTCTTTTTTTTCTTTTAGTCAATGAAGAGATGAGAAGTAAAAGAGAGCAGCTCGGGTGGTGCTGGTGGTGCTGATGGTGCACATAAAGGAAACAGAAGGAACAACAAAGGGAGGAACAATCTGTGTCACAGATCCCTCCGTGTGTCCCATTAAAGCCAATGTTTGACAAATTACTTTACACAGCTTGGATGTTGATTTGCCTGTGTGTGTGTGTGTGTGTGTGTGTGTGTGTGTGTGTGTGTGTGTGTGTGTGTGTGTGTGTGTGTGTGTGTGTGTGTGTGAGTGTGTGTGTGTGGAGTGGAGATGAAGCGCTTGTCAGACACACACACACACACACACACTGAAGCACTAATGAGGGCACGATGGTAGAAAAGCCCTTTAAATGAGGTGTGAGGACACACTGAAGCCTGGCTGCTCACACAAAATCAATTACCGCCTTATTATCTTGGAGAAGTCGTTAATTTAATGGAATAATTGGTGGAGACACGGAGGAGCTAATTGCCGTGATGAAACCAAATTTCTAACATGAAAGGGGAAGTAAATGAATCTAGATGGCGCACTTGAAAGACTCACAGAATCTGGGGACAGTTTCAAAGATGGGTTTTATATTCTCGGAGTGGTTTTCCCTGGGCTCCGACTCGCAGGCTGCTGTGGAGAAAACAGGCGGCGGAGAAGAGATCTCTCTTAACTGTGTGTCAGCGGGAGGAAATAGAACGACTCCTACAAGAAGAGAAGAAGAAGAAGAGATGGAAACAGGGCCGGGTTTGAGCTGAGAGCTCAGAAGAAGAAAACACACACATGCCACATTTCAGTGAGGAGATCAGAGCGACGTTAATATTTAACAGAAGCATGACAAGAAAAAGGAAAATAAAGATTGTTTGAGAAACAGAAAGAGGAAGAGGGCGAGTGGAGGAAACGTTGGATCTATCAGGGCAAATACATCTTCGTGAAGTATTGTAAATAACATAAATGTCTGACTGACTGTCTCAAAGTGAATCTTTTCTAAAAATCAGGAGATATTTAGGGTTTTTTTTTTTTGCAATTCAGCGTCACAAGATTCTCAGATGATTCACAGAAATGTATCTTATTTTACAATATTTCATGAAGATGTATTTGGACTGACAGATCCCAACATTTCCTCCACTCGTCCTCTTCCTCTTCTCAAACAATCTTTATTTTATTTTTCATCATGTTGAGTATTAACATCGCTCTGATCTTCTCACTGAAATGTGGCGTGTGTGTTTTTTCCAGTCCATGTCTGCAGACTGTCACCTCACACAAAAACAACTCAGAGCTTCAACATCATCTTCATCATCTTCATCATCGATGCGGTGCTGATTTTAGAAAAAGAAGAAGTGAAGCTTTTATTATCTCTGCAGTGTGACAACCGACATTAACGCTGCAGAACTTCTTTGTGCTCACCAGAACAATCTAACAGAAACTCCTCCATCTTTACCTCGTCAGTCCTTCAGTACGTCTCACACTGTGTCCACACATGTAAGTTAAAATAGGACTCACCAAGTAAACGGTCCCTGAATGATGCAGACCTGTTCCTCACTGCCAGCTGTACATACTGAATATATTTACTCTTGTTGAGTGGAAACACAAATGTTCAGTAAAAATTGATGTTTTACTGAGTTTTTATCTTTAACTGAATTATCGACTGACTGAAACATGTTCATGTCACAACTTCATGCATCATTTCTGTAAGTATACTAAGAAAATAAGTGTGTTAACTCACACATGCATGTTGTCTGTCTGTCTGTCTGTCTGTCTGTCTGTCTGTCTGTGTTCTGGTTGGCAGCAGTGTTTTCTTCTGTGACGTCTGGCAGCGACATCTGAGAGGCTCCAGAGACACGAGACACAACAGTCTCAGCCTCCTCTTCCTCCACCCTCCTCCTCCTCCTCCCTCCCCCTCCTCCTCCTCCTCCTCCTCCTCGTCCTCCTCCTCCTCCCTCCTCCTCCTCCTCCTCCTCCTCCTCCTCCTCCTCTTCCTCCTCCTCCTCCCTCCTCCTCCCTCCTCCTCCTCCTCCTCCTCCTCCCGTCTCTGCTCCTCTGGAGGAGTCGCAGTCTGAAGACGACTCCGAGGCCAAGTGGCAGCACTTCAGAAATCAAGATGGTGGCCTGCTCCTCCTTCTCCTGATCCAGATGCCAGAGCTGCTATCAGGAGGAAAACAAGATTCTCTTCATCCTCCCCCATCGTCGAAACACACGAAGGCAGCAACACACACATCTCAGATCAGCTGACGTGCAGGAAGGCCACCATCTGTTTTCCAGAGGAGTCTTAAACCCGACTGCAAGCACAAGTTCAAGTCTGACTTCAGTTCAGGCTCCTTCCTGCTGTCAGGCCCAGAGAGAAGACACGACTTTAAATATTTCAAAAAATCCAAAATAAAAAGTGTCCCTGGTTTGTGCTGGTCTGAGGATACGACCGCACGCTCAGAGTTCCTCCTGATTGATGTGTGTTTTCTGCCGTTTGATCAGTGATTATCTGCCATAAATAATTTAAGGTACTAAAAAGTTAATAAAGAAAATCTTTCCAATCTTGACTTCTGAGACGAGGGAGGAGGTTTGATAGACATGAAGGACGGACTGGTGGTGAGGATGGAGAGGGGACGGGCTGCAGCGAGGGGATAACCAGGAAGAAAACAAGAACATGGACAGAGGAGGAGAGGAGGAGAGGAGGAGAGGAAGAGCAGAGCTGTAGGAGGAGGAGGAGAGGTGTGGCAGACCGGGCCGAGGGGAACCCGCCCCCCTAATTGGTACTTAAACACCCGCGCCGAGCAGAACTGTTGCTATCATAAGAAATTGATGAATTAACTGAGTGAGCGAGATGGGCCGAGAGAGAGCAGGAGTGTGTGGGACGGCAGCGAGAGAGAGAGAGAGGGTTCTGAATCTTTTAAGAGGATAACTTACTTGGGCAAAACAGCTGTTTATGCATTATTTGTGCGGCGAGCCATTTACCACCGTTTAGGATGAAAACCTTGGTTCTCCGGGCTGCAGGAGTTGCCCGCGGGGACACCGAGGGGTTTTGGGAGGGACCCAGCGGCCCATCAGTCACTGATAAGAAAGGATGAAAAATTAATTTGCTGGTAGTTTCGTTTTAAAGACTCAGATATCGGCCTGTCAGTCTGCGAGCTCGCCTTTAAGTGACAAACAGGCGGGCTGGGAATCAGGCGAGAGGAGGAGGAGACGGAAACTTTGTGACTGCACCCTCATCAGAAACTTATCATTCTATTTGTTTCCCCGTCTGTCTTAAATGAACAGCATCAGTCGTTATCTGATAGATGGAAGTTATGAAGAGTTTCAGTATCAGGAGTGTTGACGTGTGCTGTTGGTGTTCGACACACTGACGGTGGACATAATTAGTGTGTAACAGACCAAACAGTCCACTGAAGGACGACAGGTAAGTGTTACCTAGGTGCAAAATTACAGGTGCGCATGAAGGTGCAGTACCAGCAGGGGGCGATGAAGAGGAGTGGAAAGGACGGATGGAGTATAAAGACCTGGACAGAGGTCACAGCAGGTCCGCTGGGTCAGACACAGAACTTTCAACCGGGTCATCATGAGTCCTGTGTGAGGGTTTGATTCATCACATCACTGAGAAAATGAAACCAGTAAGAGAGTCAAATGAAACTCTGATCATCTCGTCTCCTGGTTCAGAAACGCATGAAGTTCTCCAATAGAAACCTGGAGAACTGAAACACAGCAGGAAGTCAAACCGGGTTCCTGCTCAGCTGCTGAGGTTTCCGGGTCGGTACAGACATGTCGGCTGTGCAACAGTCAGACTTCCCGCAGTGATGCAGACAAACAGAGTCTGGATGGTAGAAATCATGCAGAAAGAAAAAGAGGCAGAAACAGAGCAGCAGTTAACATCTCATCAAACAGATCAAACAGAAGGACGTTCGGACCTGTGAAGTCCTGACAGAACCACTCTGAGTGGAGACGAGTGGAGGTGTTGTGGAGTGACGGATGGATGATGGCCTCCTTAATCTCCGTCCAGAAGGACGATTTGACATCATCACTGTTTCACTTTGATCACTTCAAAGAAAGCCTTGAAGTCGACGCTGGAGGATCGAACGACAAGCAGTAAAACAGCCGCGATCACACATCTTCAAATACCATCGGCTGTCACTCACGTCCAGACAAACTGCCGGAGCCACGCCAACACAACACGACAGTTAGACGCAGGAAAACTTCAAGCTGAGTTTGGAGAACTCGCCCGTCTCTGAGGATCTGTGTGTTTGTTGTTTGTCCACAACAAGAAGATGAAGAACGAGATGATCCTCAAAGTTACACCTGCAGAACTGGATGTCTGTCTGAGTCCTCCAGCCTGTGCAGGTGTGTGGTTTCTGTCACCTGCCCTCCTCCTCCTCTCATCCTCTCATCCTCTCTCCTCTCCTGTCATCCCTCCTGTTGCCGTGGCGACTGCCTCGGGGCGACAGACACTTCCACGTCATGTCGAGCGGCCGTGATGCTGATCGGTCCTGATGGAGAGAGCTTTGTCCCTGTTTGTTCACCTAAAGCAGCGACATGACACAGCTGCACCTGGGCAGAGAGCTGTCACTCACACACACACTCACACACACACGCACACACACACACTCACACACACTCGTTCTGAATACTTTAATACTTCTGATCATCTTCTGAGATTTTGGCTGCTCTTGTTTTTCACAGATGTTTCCTGTCTGTGCTGATTGTTAGAGCCAATAAATCACAAATTGTTTTAGAGACCAAGAGTGAAAAAGTTTCATTTGTGTGTTTGTATTTGTGTAACAACTTCACTGTACTGTTACATATCACAGCTCACTACAGTTAAGTTTGTGTCAGAGGGATCCTGAAGTAAATCTAGACGATGGATCATAGCCTGTTGGAGATCCACCATGTTGGATTTTTTTCATCTGATGTTTAAGTTACTGACTATGAACATTTACAAAACTCACATTTTCCACCTGATTACAGAGAACATCAGGTCTTTCCTGTAGTGAAGTCACATAATATAATGTCTAGTTTAATGCTGACGGCCTTTTGGCAGATGCAGACATACAATCACTCCTAAAAAACATGTTGCAAACTAATAAATAAGAAAATTAGAACAGCTGTTGTAGAAGCACATGAGCCAAAATGTTTATTATTGGACAGCTTTTATTGGCTGATGACACACTAATATTATTGAGCCTTAAAAAAACAACCATCATCAATAATGTCAATATTTATATCAAATGTTTTGATTATATGATAATATGTTCATTAATCTGACTTGAAATTCAACAGAGAGACACACGACAGTGTTGACATTGTTCATAAATCTCAAAACCAGCCTGCAAACCACAGATATGTTCAGACTCGTACGTTCCACATAATTTATTAAAGCATCTTTTTGTGTATCAGCTGATTCACATGTGAGGAGGTGGAGGGGTCGGGATCTGAACCAGGGACCATAGTCAACATGTCGCATCAACGTTTGTGAGCATGAAACCTCTGGATGTCCCCGACCCCGAGATTCCACCTGATACGTGTCGGCTGCGTTACGTCTCTGCCACGCCAGCAGAGCTGCTGGTTCCACTGTAGTGTTGACTTCCAGCAGGTCCGCTGCGCTGCATATCTGCTCCGTCCAGCTCCGGCAGTCCAGAACCCTCTGGAACAGATACGCAGGACTTCTGTTTCTGGTGGATGCTGACGCAGCAATTCAGCTAAATTTAGCACCGAGCAGACAGGAAGTCACACCGCGAAACAACAATATAACATCTGGTTTACTTACTACTTTTCAAAATAAAACACTCCGTGTTGACGCCATCTAACAAGAGAGACAAACACAAGCTCTTCTGCTAATCCTTCGGTCAGGAACACTTCATGTTGTTGTGTTTATAACACAGACATAGAACTGCGGTCAACAGTGATTAGTGGTTATCACAGGAGCTCCTCGATCTCGTGGCGCCAGCTGTCTACCGTACTGCAGCGTGGTGGACTCAAAATGCAACCGGTGGTGGTCGCTGAACGGCGGAGCAAAACCGGATCAGAGCCATGAGGCAGACACGTATCAGGTGGAACCTCAGGGTACAGAACCAGATGTCTGAACCCAACTACACCACAAACACAGCATGGTGACAGCTTCAACTGTAAACTTAACCTAAAGAAGCAAAACGTATCTGTGGATTTGCAGAATTGTACTGTCAACATTTATTCTGCATATTTCAGCATATGAATGATAGATAGATAGATAGATAGATAGATAGATAGATAGATAGCATCCTCTCACACACACACACACTGTCAGGTTCTGGTGGAGGAGGGGTGGACTCATATCATCATTCAGGCCGGGCGCGCAGGGCGAGTCGTGATTAGCTGGCAATTTATTCTGGCGGGTGCGATTGAGAGGAAGGAGCCCTGAAATGGTAATGTGTTTAAATGTCAGAGGGAAGGTACGGTTCTCATCAACCTTTGGTCACCCGTCCGCTTTGAATATTCTTATTGCCGTCATGTATTAGTAATGAGAGTTGAAAAGTAAGTAAAATTTAACCTTCGCTGTACCTGAGGAAACTATGAATATTAACGAGGCCTATTATGTGTACCTGATCTGAAAGAATTTTAACCCCGCGCCTGGCTGCCTCGCTGCCTCCATCCACAATTTCTCCACATCCGTCTCTCTCTTTCTCCTTCTGTCTCTCCTTTTCTATAGTCCACATTTTTATCTCCTCGCTGCTCTTTTCGGTTTCTCTCTTTTCCGTCTTTGTGCGCCTTTAATTCTCTTTCTCCCCTCCGTGTCATTTTATCCACCTTCCTCCGTCTCTCGTCACTCTCTCTCCATCACTATCTTTACATTTTAGCTTTTTCCATCCGTCACTTGTTCCTCCAGCTTCTTCTCGATCTTCTCTCAGTCATCCGTCTGTTAGATTAATGTCTCTGGTATTCAAGAGTCGGTCTAGATTACGTAAATAGTAAGAAATGGTTTTCAATGCATGTTGTGAATATTTCGTGTCTGGTATGAGAGAGAGAGAAATCTTATAAAAAGGTTCAATCATAATAAAATGTCTCCTCCGATGTGTGCCCTGGTCGATGTGACACACACCTAAACTTTTGATCCTGTTTGAACTGTGACATGAATCACACACATGATGTTTGTCAGTTTAATCTGGCAGGTAAAGGAAGTCCCAGATTGCGAGTCATTTAATCTAAGATAATAAAATAACATCTTGTTTTGTGTGAAAGTCACCTCACTGTGTTTATGTACGTCGACGACACCATGATGAAAATCGACGACATCGTGTGTGTGATTCATGACACGACATCACGACATCACCTCTCATCAATCTCTGAGATCACTTTTTATTAAAACTACCTGTTGTTTGCATGTAGACTAATACAAAATGTTATTACTATTATTTTTAAATGCTTCTTGTTAGATAATAAGTGTGTTCATGAAACAGCCAACAGAAGAGCAGCAGAGTCACGGCTGCATTTAAATGTTATAAGTTCTGATTAATCACGTGTCCAGACGCCGATAACGACCGCCGTCCTGATTCAGGCCCAATGAAACGCTTCATTAACAGATCCTGACGACTCTCCCTCGTTTGTTTTGCTCTCTCTCCTCATTTATCCGTCTCTCCGTCTGCCGGGCCTCCCTGTTTCATTCCTCTCTGTCATCAGAGGGAGGAGGCTGTTTACCATGCAGAGATGGTGTTTGCATAGATCAGACCGAAGTGGGACGCGTGTGCGTGTGTGTGTGTGTGTGTGTGTGTGGTGGATGGAGGGGGTGTTACTCTCTGGATTAAGTCTTGATCAAGGCACACACACTCTCACTCCAGCTCCCCCATGAGGGCGCGGGGGTGTCGGGGGGGTTGACACGTCGATCTGCATCGGACAACAAAGACGGAGATGTTTTCTTCTGACTGGATCTGTGTGATGACTGTGTGTCTCCTGAAACACATGCTGAGATGTCACATTGTGTGTGTTTATTAATGTAAATACATGACGTGTGTGTGTGTGTGTGTGTGTGTGTGTGTTGGCATGCATGCCCAGGTGTCTGTATGAGTATTTGTCTTCATGTGTCATCCTGCAGCAGTGCGACAGAAACATCCTTCTTCAGTGCTGCAGAGAAAAAAGCTAAAATACGAGAAGAAGAAATTCTGTTCTCTGATTGGACGATGATGCAGCAGTGATTGATGACAGGTGTGTAAATGAAGGTTCCTGTTCTTTAAGTTTCAGTCTGGCTCCTTTAAAATCCCAATTTGAAATTTGCTTTGTCCGAGAAAAGATGAATGTACCAGAATTTTTAGACAATGGCCGTCAAAATGTTGTTTACCTGTGATCTCAGACAGACGTTAAGAGCGTAAATAGAAAGGTTATTAATTCATGCTGCAATCCACGAATCAGCGCTGCAGAACTTGATGATGTAATCAGGTTCACTACGGAGCCTCTGAAGGTCCAAACAACACGTGTCTGCCAGCATGAGTTTATAAAACACATGGTTCGGATTATAGATAATACATGGAAGATAAAAAGATAAATGTATGTGTGTGTTTTATATTATTGGCCTTTTTCTGTTTTGGTATTTCATTTAGTAAACCAGCGATCAGCTGCAGCACAACTGCAAGTTATGAAGCTGCATAAACAGTCAGACTTGAGTTAAAGTAAAGATACAGTGTTAAAATATAACTTGGTAAAAGTAAAAGTCACCCATACTAACAGTACTTGAGTTAAAGTCAAAAAGTGTCTGATAGTAAAGATACTCACGCATCAAATATCCAAGTTAAAGTAAATATCTTGTACTTACACACACGAACGAGCGAGCGGTTCCATACGATATCTCAACTGATGCAGCTTTAAACTCGACCATCTGTTGTTGCAGTCAGAGTGTCTCTTTGTTTCATCATTGTTTCTGTGGAAAAACCTCATTATCATTTAACAGGTGTAACATCTCTGCATCACCTGGTCCGCTGTGAGTCTGAGGAGCAGAGTGAAGGCAGCCGGCTGCTCACAGAGAGTCTGACCCTGCAGGTTGGTGGATTATGACTTTATCCAGTGCTAATGAGAGCGGCTCAGCTCTGAATCCTTCTCTCCAAATCAATAAAGAGAGCTAATAAGAGCCGGGCTGTTACCCAGAGATCACAGCAGGCGGGGGGAGGCTGCACGCTCGGGACAACAGGCCCAAGATGGTGGACATTATCTGGGATAAGAGAGAGGAGCCCCTGGAGGAGAGGGAGGGTCTCTGGGGTCCAGGAGGGAAAATGGAAGATGTACGTATATAAAACATGCTCCACTCACAGAGTTTATATACCAACAGCCAGGATTTATTCTTCCCTCAGAGCGTCTAGATGTTCCTCTAAAAGCTCCCTGAAGTTCTCCGCTGTCGCTTTTCACCACCAGCGGCGTCACAGAGCCACGTTTCCATGGCTTATTATATTGTGTTTTCTGCACACAAACACACCTGCTGTGTCTCAGTTCAGGTCTGCATCCTTCAGAGGAGGAACTGAAGGCCAGTTACATTACAGCTATGATCCTTCGTGGCCTCACGTATCCCATCTTTGCATGCCCGAAAAATAAGAAAGAAAGAGACAAAATGGCGACATTGCGTGGTGTAGACCTTCGCGGGCCTCGTGGCAGAAATCGTGACGTAAGTGTAAAACATCTGGTGACACAACCAGGAAATGCTCCAAAGGTCAGACCGTCACATTTAACAACAGCTGACCAGGTTAACAAGAAGAAGAAGAAGAAGAAGAAGAAGAAGAAGACTGAGAGACATCAACAGAAACTAAGCAGGAAACACGGACATGTGGGTTGTGCTCTGACGCACAGTAACATCCTGTACCAACTCGTCGCTGAAGTGTTTTTGTGACTGCTTTTTGTAGCTGACATTTGTAATAGTGTTCTATTTGGTGAATGTGCTGACGCAGCATGTGTATCGATCATGCTGTTTTCCTCGTCGTACCTTTTATTGGTTCATACATTCAACACTTTGTAAGAATTCAAGGATGAAGGATGGATTTGGGTAAAAGAGTGAATATTAAAACACTTTCACTTTGTTATTTTAACAGCTCCACCAACAGAACCTCTCACTTGTTTGAATATATAACTGTATTTCTAAAGGTAATCACTGCGATTTATTGTTGAGGGTGCCCGTCTGAAATCTGATCTCAGGACAGACTTCAGAAACAAGATCCAGGGTCGCGTTTTCAGCAACAACCTTTCTAAACCGACGAACGTTTGGACACCAGGTGAGCTGATGACGATGTGTCGAGGAAACGTTGGTCCTTTAATGAGGTCAGCTGTCGAGTCCTGAACACTTCTGACCTTATTCCTGACGTCTTTCCTCTTTTTGTACCGTGATTGTTGTTTCTCTCTCTGACCTGACTGAAGCTGCTGCCTCTCTGCTGTGTTTCGTCTGTTTTTGTGCTGAGCTGTATGCAAACCTGAAAAATGATTCCTGACAAGTTATTTTAGTGTTCATCCCCCGAACAGTCTCTCTCAGGCAGCTTTTTTTTTATTTTTCTAATCATGTCAGAAACTGTTTCATGTCAGCCTGTCAATCACTCGCGCAATCTTCCTCAGTCGGGCTACTGGAAACTTTCCTCCCCTCTCCTCCCCCTCCTCCTCTTCCTCCTCCTCCTTGTCTTCCTCCTCGAGCCCTCCACACCTAATTCACTCCCGGCCCTCTCTGAGCCGGGGATATCGATCCGCCGATGTGATAGAGGTGGGAGGTGCGTTCACAATGTGGAGGGGGTCTGCCTGCTCGGGCTGCATCTTTCAGAGGGCCAATCGATGCCGACTCCTTTTCTCCCCTTCAAAGCTTCTCATTCACACAGACAAACAGGGAGAGAGGAGACGTGAGGAGCAGGAGGAGGGAGGAGGAGAGGAGTGAGTGACAAGAGAGTTATTTCTTCTTTTCTTTTCTCCTCGCTCCCTCGCCTTTCTCTTCTATCCTCTCTGGACTCTTTGCTCGGCCTCAGGGTCAAACACAGGAGAGGCAGAGAAAGATGGAAAGAGTGAGGAGAGGAGAGAAGATGCGAGCAGGAGGGTGAAGGAGAAGAGAAGCCACCCGGGAGGGAAGAAAGGAAAAGATAGATGGAGCAAAAGAGTAGAGAAGAGGGGACGTGATCAAACCAGGAAATGAGAAACTAAACATCTTTCTAATTTTACTAATTTCACTTTTTCACCAGATTGAAATTGAAAAAGATTGAAATACCTGCTGACAGATCTGCATGAGAGGAGGGGTGAAGGAGAAAATGCTGATCAAGACTGGAAAGAAGACGGGATGGAAGGAAGGAGGAGAGGCATCGACGGATGAGGGTGTTAATGATGCGTCTGGTTCTCACTTCACTGCATGTGCAAATAAAGACGTACGTCAGTGGGACATACAGACGTATAGAAAGAAGTTCATGTTGCTGAATTAGCAAGAAGGTCCAAATAATGCAGAATGAGTCAGAGACAGAGTTTCACAGAGTTTATAAAGTGTCTCCAACTCAACAACTCACTAAACTGACACATTTGTTAAGGGAGTCTGGGGACTTTCTCCACGGGGACAAAGAAGTCGCCTATATTGTTACTGTTTAGTGTCTTTGTAACATGTGACATGTTTAGATCAATAACATGTTTCTTCTTTCATAAATGGAGTGTAAATGGTGAAATCAGTGTAAACAGTGTGTTCAAACAGCTGATCAATGTTGGCAGGTAAGACTTTAGCACTTTAGACACAGAAGCAGACAGGCTGGTACAGACATGCTGCCACAAACTGACACTTTTTACAAGGAGACAAACAACTTCAGCTGAAACATTTAATGCTGAATTTACAACCAGGACACAATGAGTCAGAATCTGTAAGAGACACAGTTTCATAATGTTTATAAAGATTTACGCAACGCAAGAACTCCTAAAATTAGAAGATTTGTGAAAGGAGTCTGGTGAAATTGTGGTTAATAGACGGCTTCATGTATTACATTAAATGCTGAATTAATAAAAAGGCTCCAGTGATTCAGAAGTTGTCATAAATAGAGTTTGATAATGTTTTTAAAGTTTGTTTTAACTCAGCAACTAAAATCACTACATTTGTGAATGGAGTCTGGTGATGTTGGGGTTAGTAGTTCAATGGTTGGATGCTGCTTACACTTGCCAAACATGTCATAGACAGTGGAACTCAGACAATGTCCTCTTCTTCTTCTTCTTCTTCTTCTTCTTCTTCTTCTTCTTCTTCTTCTTCTTCTTCCTCCAGCAGGACTCCTGATGTCTCTCGTCAGTAGTTTTAACCTCAGAGATACTAGTTGGATCCTCTTCATCTTCATCTTCCTCCACCTCGTCTTTACTTCCCTTCTTTTTCATGCTAACAGCTCCATTCATCACCGTGTGGTTGGTGAACAACACGCTTCTTATAACAGAGTGACACTGAATATAAATCCCTCTCTCAGGTTTTTAATTACTCACCAGAGAAACAAGTTTGTAAATCCACAGCCGTACTTGCTGAAGTGGCACATTTCAGTCTTCACACTTTGATCGTTGTCTTTGAGGGGAAAGTTGTTTGTATTCTCATGTATTGATCGTAAAATCCTCCAGCATCTGAATACAGATTCATTCCTCTAAATGAAGGAGAGATGGAGAACTCACCATCTGATGGAGGCTGCATTCACCAAACCTCGGACACTACAAGTCACATTTTCACCGGCTCCTCAGGGAGATACCTGCTGCTGGATGTTGTGCTGTCCTCACCAACCTGATGTGACTCTCTCTGTCTACTAGCTGTGAGGCTGAGAGCTTAGTGAAGCTGCAGAGTTGGGAGAAAAACGTCCAGGTGACAGAGTTGTCAGGCTGCAGTTTGAGTCTGCGTTCTCGAATATTTAAATGTGAAAACAGTGAATATTTTTAACAACTCTGGACAGTTTCCAGTCGTGTTCTTCAGCTCTAACTAACTGGAGGAGCTGCAGACCTTTAAACAATGTATAGAAGTGTCCTTACAGAGTGTGGGAGTGCCGTTATATGATGTGGGAATGGTGTCCTTACATTTAAACTGCAGAGCTGTGAACACAGAGGCCAGCTGCAGTCACAGTTAGATTCAGGGACCAGTTTTCAGACATCACATCTGATTTAAAAAGAAATGAATCGACTTGTCTCTTCTTTCGTTGGCAGATGTTTTACTTCTGACCAAAGTGGCCTTGTATTGTTGCAGTGTGAAGATGCATCTGACCAGAACAACATGAAGAAGCAGAGGAACAGGAAGTTGTTGGTATCATGTTCACGCTGTTCAGTGAAGGAAGTGTTGAGTGACGAAATATAATCATGAAAAAGTGGAAATTCTGTTGCAAGGATGAATATTTCAGGAAACTAAATAAAATACCATGTACCAGTGTTATCATCAATATGGAATAATGAGAGTATAACAACAAATATATGCAGCTTTATGTTCCTCCTGTTGGAAGCTGCTGGTATTTGTACACAGTGTTTTAACTTCATCATATTTCAGTTTGTTTGTCTTCATCTTTTTGTCTCTCTGCCGTCGACGTCGACGACTCGTAGACGAGGAGCTCCGGGAAGTAATGTTGTGTGAAGCTTGTTGAGATTTGTAAGGTTAAACCGTATCCATTAACAAACAGGGAAAACACAGCTTTGATTATTCAAACACAGATGCCACTGCAGGCGTCCTCCGGGACGGAGATCAGGCATCAAAGACTCCCGCAGACAATAAGCTTCCTTCAGAGGCGACGATGGACGTCTTCAGCTGTGACGGATTCATGTGGCAGGTGAACATGTTGCTGCTCTCAGGCTGAGGATCACCTTAATGTCCGACAGCCTGAAGTTTTGTCCTTGTTGGACTGTTACTGAACATCACAGCAGCAAACACAGCGCTTCAGTCGGGGAGTAAACTTTCCTTCAGAGCTCTCGCCACGTCTCAGCTCGTGGTGTTCTCCGTGGCTCCGGGCGTCACAGACAATTACATTTTGGCGATATCTCTTCCTTTCTTCACCACAGCTTCTCGCTAATTTGATGCTCTGGTGAGGAAGATCGTTGGCTTTAATACAAATCATGTTTCAATCGTTACTTGAAGACCTTAAGCCCTCGCACGGCCCTCTGGAGGACGGCGGTAATGAGGCCTGCTGGGATTTCAATCATTTTTACATCTGTTGAAAAATAAGGAGAAAAGAGACGAGGAAAAAAACAGAGAGAAAAGAAAAATCAACTGCCCCCCTCCCCCTCCTCCTCCCTGCCTCCATCCCCTTCTTACTCTGAAAAACATAATTTGTTTTGAGGATTGGTAATGAAAAAAATATAGAAAGAGCTCCTTTTTTTTTCCAGTCTACTTTTGTGTTTTCGAAATTCTCCGGCCTTGAAATCTCTCAGCTCAGTACCTCGATGCTTAAAACTCCCCCAACAATTTCTGCAGCCCTCGTCTCTCCCGCAAAATAAATAAATCTTTGTGATATTACATTTCAGACACCTCTTTATCACACAAACCCACTGTTTCTCCACATCATCCCCTCAGTCTCGGTGGCTTTTGGTGTTTTCCTCTCAGCTTCCCCACAGAAACATTACTCCATCCCTCCTCTTCGTCCTCCATCTTCTTCCACTTTAATTCACTCTAAATGTGCTGCCCAAGGTCCTCACAGGTGGGAGACAATAAACATACCACCAACTCTTCGGTATTAATATAATGCAGCGGTGATCGATTCTGTCTGGACGCCTCCAGCAGACAGTGTCCTCACGATGTGATCACAGAACAAAGATCATTTCACAGAAAGCACCAAAGTTCAAGTGTTAATTTCTGCAGCTCGACCTTCAGCTCGTCGACCTCGCAGAGATCCTCAGCAACAGAACACAACTTGTGCAGCCGTGAGTTTAAAAAGTAAAACAAGAACAACAGCTATGGTTACATTTTCTTCTCAGGTGAGCATCAACAGTGTTTTGTGTCCAGAATAATATGAGTACATTTTATTACTCTCAAATCTGACTTTATGTCTGAAGGTGGAGGATGTTTTTAACGAGAAGTCAAACCTGATCTTTTCCAAACCCAACCAGGTGCTACGTGTGCGACACAACCTCCAGATAAATGTTTTCCATGCAAGTTTCTGCAAAACTGAACTGAACGTCACGTTTCTTTAGGAGTCTGACGCTCTGGTCAGGTTCAGGAAATGACTGTGATGATCAATGACTATGATATTTGGGGGAGTAACAAGTCCAGAAACTGTATGTGAGCAAAGTCACAGGCCAAAAACAAGAAGAGAAGCTGAAAACAACCACTGAAGTTTGATCTTGTGAGTTCGAGGTCATTTTTCTTCTTCTTCTCTTCACAGTTTTTCCACTTTCAGTCTCTTTCGTCTGTCATGAAGTGTAACTGATGTGGTGAGGTGGAGCCGGAGGCGAGGTCGGCCGGGTCAGACCGTCCCAGGTGATGAGGAGCTTCTCAGAAATCTACATCCCTAAGCAGCAGCGAGGTTATCAGAAGTGTTGCAGCTCTGATGTAACGCTTACAGAACCAGTCGTGGTCCACACTGTCCCATATACACAGCTCATCGCTTCAGCGCTCACTTACAAGAAAAAACACCACGAGTTGTTAAAATGAGCCGTTTAAAGATATTTTCCTCTGGATTTCACATACACGTGTTTTCTGCTGCAAGAGGACAGAAACAAGAGTCGAGTGACAGCTGAGAAATCTTTCATCAGAAGAAAAGCAGAGAGTTGTTTTAGAACAGAGTCTTTATAACTGTTGTTCATTTCACAGTTTTGTGATATAAATTCTGCAGCTGCACAGAAACAGGACACTCCCGTCACCAGGATGTAATGTGAACAGTGAACGTTTCTGTAAACCACAGACACGTCACATGCTGAACATCATAACATACTGACATCTGCACAGAACATGTATTACCTGACCTCCACGTCAGGAGGTGGAGGTCAGGTAATACCTGCCTGTGTTCCTCGTGTTCCTGCCTGTGTTCCTCCTGTTCCTGCCAGTGTTCCTCATGTTCCTGCCTGTGTTCCTCATGTTCCTGCCTGTGTTCCTCATGTTCCTGCCTGTGTTCCTCGTGTTCCTGCCTGTGTTCCTCCTGTTCCTGCCTGTGTTCCTCGTGTTCCTGCCTGTGTTCCTCATGTTCCTGCCTGTGTTCCTCGTGTTCCTGCCTGTGTTCCTCGTGTTCCTGCCTGTGTTCCTCGTGTTCCTGCCTGTGTTCCTCCTGTTCCTGCCTGTGTTCCTCGTGTTCCTGCCTGTGTTCCTCGTGTTCCTGCCTGTGTTCCTCGTGTTCCTGCCTGTGTTCCTCGTGTTCCTGCCTGTGTTCCTCGTGTTCCTGCCTGTGTTCCTCATGTTCCTGCCTGTGTTCCTCGTGTTCCTGCCTGTGTTCCTCATGTTCCTGCCAGTGTTCCTCATGTTCCTGCCTGTGTTCCTCATGTTCCTGCCAGTGTTCCTCATGTTCCTGTGGTCTGTACCATTTTGTTTTAAGTATCTTTTGTACATCTTTTATCTTCAGGTTTGTTGCATTTTGGATTTTGTTTTTAGACCTCAGTGTTATTAAAGCTCACCTCTTGTCCTCCTCGTGTCGTGTGGGACAAGAGACAAACAGAAAATTGAACTTAAACAAAATATTCGGTTTAAACGTATTTGTGGTTTTGCAGAAATGTATTCTGCAAACATTTATTCTGGAGATTGGGTTGAACAGGAAGTGAGGTGTTTTCTGACTCGCGGTGTCTAAAATGTTTCGATACCAGGGAAGATATTTGATCAGTGGATTTTTTTTCCTCAGAGCTCTAAAGGAAAATCAAACATGTATTTGAATATCAAGCGGTCCGACAGACACAACACTGAAGTCTGGCTGCTGAAGCTGCCTTTGAAGCCTCCTGGCAGAGCTGCACCAGGGAGCCCACAGCCTGCTGCAGTGCATTAACACTCCACCTCAGCGGAGGATCAGAAGCACCCTGCAGCGAGACACCTCACCTCGACGGCACAACATCAGAGGAGGAGCCGCCTCTCTGGGAGAACAGGGAGGCTCGCTTTGCTTCACACATCAACAGTTTGTGTGTTTGTCTTGTTGACTGAAGCATCTTTGGTTCACGCTGCTGTTGGTTTTCTGCTCGTCTGCTCGCTCTGCTGTCACTTTGACTTCCCGGCTGTCCGACTGCTTGTTTGGGCTCCACCTGTCTCCACCTCTTTGTCCATCTCATTGTCTCTGCTCTTACCTGACAGACTTGTTTTCTGAGCTGCCTGTCGACCGCCGGTACCTGTCAGTTTGTGTGACAGCCTCTCCGGGTTCAGACCTCACCTGTTCCTCTGCCGCTCGCCTGCCTCGCAGAACTCTCTTAGTGTTACATGAGCAGACTTTGAGGAACTGTAATAATAAATGTGTGTGTAAAATAGCACATGTATGCTGTTCTGGTACCATTAACTCAGCTGTCATCAGAACATGCTAACATGCACATGGAGGCTACATGTGCCCGGCTGCAGCTGCGCTGTAAGCATGGCTGCACAGCGTGTTAGAGCTGCCTCTAAATGCTCGACATGCCTCCACTCTGACCCAATTTCTCTCTTCAGTCTGCAGATAGAACATTTATTTTTCCTGCCTGCCACATCCACTTCATCACATGGTGCTGTGAGTACTGTGTGGCCACGCTGCTGCACAGAGCTGACAATGTACACGTCTCTATAGAGGAGCTGCGAGAGGTTTCCTGAGGTATACAACTTTTTAACAAAGATCTGCTCGTCTATTTCCACACAGGCGATGCTTCACTAAGGAAAATAATGATGTGAAATGTTTTGAATAACTGAAATACTAAACCTCTCTAACAGTAGTGCACAATCAGAGCTGCCCGACTGATCTTTAATTCTGTAATTCAAACACGTGTTTCTTTCTTCTCAAAGAACAAAGTTGCTGCAGCTCAGATCTGTTTTTCAGCTCAAACTGCAATTGATTTCATTTCATACTAAAATCAAACTTAAAAGAAAATAATGATCAGCTCTGTAGTGAAGGAGTGAGGACATCCTGCTCAGTGAGAGCCACCGACACAACTCGTACCGGAGTAAAAGTATTTGATATTAAATGTAGGGAAGTATCAAAAGTACTTTTGACTGATTATCAGAACTGAAGTCGCTGTAATGCAGCAAATAAATGAAGTCAGGTATAAAGTATCTGCAACAACAATGTGGAGTTAAAAAATAAAGTAGAAGAAGATGGAAACAGTCAGTCAGTCAGTCAGTCAGTCAGTCAGTCAGTCAGTCAGTCAGTCAGTGGAGTATCAGTCTCAGTATCTCTGCAGATGTCACAGGGTGATAAGTGACAGCTGACCTCCCTCAGTGCAACTTATTGATCAGCCTGGGACTCTGGTGCTGCGTGTGTGTGTGTGTGTGTGTGTGTGTGTGTGTGTGTGTGTTCTGTTCAACAGGTCCATACAGGATGAATCTCTCAGCTGATGTATTTGTGGACTCTGATTATGAAGTTAATAACTTCCAGTAGTACTTTAATAATAAATCACGTTCTGTGAGTCAGGTTGTGAAATCAGCGCACACGGAGGGAAAAAATAACTTTTATCTCAGCGCAGATTAAGTTTAGTATATAATTAGAATATGATCGGTGAGTCAGCGCTCCGGTCTGCACCGTCACGTCTCTGCAGAACATCTCGCTTCATGAACACACTGTAACATCTCGGCTGACGCAGGATCTGCTGTTTCCTCAAAGGAAAAAATGTGCAAAGTGAAAAAGAAACATTCGTCTAAAATTCATCTCCACAAAATGTATAAACCACTCTGAGTCTCTCAGAATGACACTCAATCAACAATTATTTTCTTTGATGAGTCATTTTGTTTGCAAGAATAAAACACTGCCGTAACATTTGTCATTCAACATGTGTCACATATCATCATTTCTACAGCAGGCGACACGTTCACGTTACAGGAGCTGTCAGGAGGATGTGAGGCTGTTCCAACATTTGTAAGTGTCACACCACGACGTAGAGATGTTTTCCAGACGTGTTTGTGGCGACAGAAGTATGATGAGCCAAAACATGATGTTTTCTAACTCTGACCAGAGCAGCAACAGCGCTGTCTCAACATCAAACTGAAGAGCGAACCTTTCACACAGATAATGCTGCAACATATCTGAGTGTGTAGAAACATCACTAGTATTTATTTTGACATGTGTGAAAAGAAAAAAGAAATGACTCACAGGAGAGACGGAGGTTTGTCTCAATACAGTCGCAGGACATTAAAAACACTTCATTCAAACCTCAGTGCAACGTGTTCACATCTGTTTTCAGACATCAACTGTATGAAATCACTAAATTAGAAATAGTCGAGGCAGACGGAGGAGAACGAGACCAACAAACAAAGTGAATCATCTCTTCGACCCTAAATAACTCCTGGATTGTGTCGGACATGATAAATTGATGATTCTGCCTCCTGGCGTGAGGACGATCCTCCTTTCTAAAACGTCTTTTGAGGACTTCTTTAAACCTTCACCAGAGCTGCTCCCAGGTGTGAATGTGTTCAACAGAGTGTGTAACACGCTGACAAAAACAGGAGATGCTGCTGAGTCAGCTCTCTCCTGCAGGACGCTCAGGTGGATCTGACAACACGCCGCTGCCACGAGGAGCTTGTTGTGGCCGGAGGCCCCTGAAGGCAGCAGATCGTCTGCAGCTCCTCCACACAGGAGGCCGCCAGCATGAGCTGCCTGCTGTGCTCCAATACTGACACCATGTGGCCGGACACAGTACTGCATGCTCCTCTGTTTCCTCTGTTTCATTTCCTCCTCTACCTCCTTGTTTCCTCGCTGATATCCTTCCTTCATCCAGTTCCCCCATCCTGTCCTGTATGTCTCATTCTTCTCTCCAACATTCAGATCCTGTTGTTTCCTTCATTGCCTCCTCTTTTACTCCTCTTCCTCCTCCTTTAAATTTCCCTTAACTGCTTCCACTTCCTCCTCTGTCATTCTTCCTGTAATCTGTTCCGTCCTCCTCTCAGCCCAGTCCTCAGACACTAAACCTAACCAGCATAAACACGACATGATACTAAAACTGAACATGAAGAAATGTGAAGCTTCAGCTCTTCAGTACATCACTACCGTTTGTTCTCTGGACTGGTTTGTCTTTTCTCTTCTCTCTCTTCTTTTCATGCTTCGTGATGTGTTTGTCCTCCTGCTCCTTCTCCTCCTCCTCACCCTTGGTCTCCTCTTCCTCCTCCCCTCAACCCCCCAAATCTCATTGTAGAAAGTAGAGCATGTATGTATTATTGATGAGGTCGGCTCTGTGCTGAACGGAGGCAGGAAAATAAACTTTTGTGCTCTCTGCACTTTGATGCTCTTTTGTCTTTACAGAAGATCTGGACCAGCGGAGCCGAGCAGAGCCGAATGAATCAGGTTTAACAAATCTTTCATTTGTGCCTGTTTACAGTCTATATTGTGTTCTGTAGCTTCATCTGCACACACAGAGGATCTGATATGAGCTGTCTTGACCTAAAATGGTTTGGTAATATATAGAATATGAAGAAACTGAGTAAAATATAGGACCACATGTGAAATCTGTCGAATCAAAATAACATTTTCAGCATCGTTCACATGTTGATCTCTTCCAAAACCCAAAGTTCTCTGTCACAGTCACAGTTCAGGTTCAGTTCATGTCGAGGTGTTCAGTCTTCTACACTGACCTGAGAAAGGTGCTTGTTTCTCTGTAGAGCTGCTTTCTGAACACAAAGCAGAGACGGAGCTCCCCAAAGTGCCGGAAACACACTTTCACTGAACATATCATGAATGTTGTAGCATTGAGAGTTGAGAGGAAAACCAGGAACAACTCCAGAGCACACGATGATAAACTGATACTGTATGTAAAGACCTCAAACGTATTGATGTCTAAGAGGAAGCTATGGAAGCCCTGAAGGCCAAGAGAGACTTTTAAGTTCAAATGTTTTATGCATTTATTTTTTGTGTGAAACAGTGAAAATAAACTTCACTCATTAAATATTTTTGTTGTCATGGGTTGAGCTTTTATTCCCACGACTGAAACTTTTGTGTTGAGACAAGTGAAAAGATGCTTTTACAACTTTCTCAAATGAAGCGCTAGAAAAACATCTATCACTGACCCCTCAGGGCTTCTGTAGGAGCAGTCAGTCTCTGTCATCAGCCTGATTAAAGGTCTGCAGCAGCCTCACATTCACTCTGACACACTGAAGATAAACTGGACACATTTACTGTTTGTCTGAACTTCACTTTCTACTTTTCTTTACATTTGCACAAAAGGTTCAAAGTGAATCCTCAGACATGAGCTGGCTACTGATTGGTCGCAGGTGTGTTCAGGTGCTGCTTCGACATCAGACTACCGGACAGAAGAAGAAGTTGTTGATCACCTGATCTGAGTTCACCTCAGCTAAACTGAGCTCAGACTGACTATGAAGTGATAAAACTCCTCTCGGACTTTATCTGGACTTTTATCCAGTGGACACAGTTTTCTTTGACGTTTTAAAGTCGAGCTGCACGTGTTGTTCATCTCCTGAAGACGTCACACGGTAAGCAAATCTACCTGCAGTCATATCACCTGATCAGAGTGTTTCACTTCATCCTGACTGCTGCTGGTCAGTCAGAGATGTGATGGTGCTGAGGCCTAGCAGTGGTTCATCTGTGCTTCTTGTTCCTGCAGTGATGTGCCTGAATGTGGCTGATGTTTCACCTGATCACAGAGACCAACACTGTGTCAGGCTGACAGACAGGTGTGCAGGTGGATCTGGTCTGTTGTCTGTGATGCGCTTTACTGCTGTTTTGTAGTTGTGTTGTTTTTCTGCATGCAACAGATTCATGCAACATGGCGCGTGTACTGCATGTTACAGACAGCGGCTGAGTTCATGTGATTGTGGATGAGGTGGGATACGTGGTGCTGTATATCTGACAACACATGTTTTCCATTTTCATGTCCCCACCACTGCTTGAAGCATCATTAGTTGAAAAGTTAAGTGAGTGATGCCGAGATAAAAAAGTGGCCAGCGGAATGTCGATTTCTGCTCAGTGGCACAAACAGATGATGTTACTGACGGATCAGGACAGATTAGTCTTGTTGTTGTTGAAGCAGAAGGAGATGA
>NC_051051.1:26970879-26995879 GCF_904848185.1 Acanthopagrus latus | reverse complement strand
CAGAACACACTGTGTGTGTG
Source organism: Acanthopagrus latus (assembly GCF_904848185.1). Classification (NCBI taxonomy): domain Eukaryota; kingdom Metazoa; phylum Chordata; class Actinopteri; order Spariformes; family Sparidae; genus Acanthopagrus; species Acanthopagrus latus. The sequence continues at coordinate 26,995,859 of NC_051051.1, read as the reverse complement.
TGTGTGTGTGTGTGTGTGTGTGTGTGTGTGTGTGTGTGTGTGTGTGTGTGTGTGTGTGTGTGCAGGGTCTGTGTTCACATGTGACCTACATTAGGTTGCTGCTGTTTACAGATTTACACACAATTACAAGAAATGGAAAAGAAAAGTTGAAGTTAAAGTTTGAGCCTGATCACCACGATGATCCACATATATGAGACCATCGTGTATCCTGATACGTCATCAGTGTTTCAACCAGTCTCCTGGTTTTAAAGGTTAATCACAGTGAAGTGACATCATTTTCTAAACTCACAGACCAACTTATAAATAATATACACATCACTGATGATCACTGATCAGAAATCTCACCGTTGCAACATTTTGTGAGATTGTGGGTTCGACTGATGTGTTTTTCAAATTTCAAACATCTGCGGATGAATAAAATCATGATTAATTCCACTTAACTGAACTTAAGAACAATTTTCAGGGTCTTTAGTGCGACTTCATACGACCTCTCCGCCACATTTATTTGATAACTTCAGTTGCTTTGCAGATTCAGTTTTCTCACAGATGGTGACAGGATGCTGCATCAGAGCACATTTCTAAAGTAATGTATTTTATTGGTAATCTGAGAGAACAATCTCTGATACTGATGATCAGAAAATGCTGAATATTACCTGATAATCAGTCAGAAACATTGTTCTGTTCCCAGTCCGGCTTTGATTAAATGCTTTGTAGGAAGAAGAAGATTCCTGTCATGATGTTTGCAGGACTCAGGAGCTTCTGATGGCCGTCACAGCTCTGCATTAATCACACAGCAGTAACCTTTATTTATTCATTTATTTGGCTTGAGTTAAGCTGGAAGATCACTGAGGGCTGGTCCTCATTTACAGGGACGCTGGGTGAAGAAAAGAAAATAAAAAGCCGTCTGCAAATATTAACGATAAGATATAAACCGAGAGACGATCAGCAGGCCATGTTCACTAAATGCAGCTGCTGTGTTGGAAATGGGCTGAATCCTGTTGAGACGACGACTGATGAGCTCTGATATCTGCAGTTAAGTTCAGAGGTACATTCAGAGCGATCGCAGTTTCTTTCTCTCACCCGGCCAACTAACACCAGCTCCTTCTTCCTCTTTATAAAGTGAGTGGGAACTTTTTTTTTCAGCTGATGTTTTCTCCTCGTCCTTGAACAACACAGCTGCGTCTCTGAGCGGACGCCAGCGCTCTGACCTCGGGGTCGACGATAACTCATCCACATTAAAACTTGAGTCTCATCTAATTCTGGTTTTAAACGACAGTAGACGCAGTGACAAACTCAAACACAGCAATTCTGTTTTAATTTGAAAAGTTTTAGTCCACCTGGCTCTAAAATCTGCTGCAGTTTGAACATTTCTCTGCAGGATTGAGGATATTTTAGTCAAATGTTCCCTCATCGCTTCTCGTTTTGCACGTAGCTCAAACTCCAGTGAGAAAAAGCTGAAGACCGGACCGCGGATGAAGGAATGAGAGTGGGAGGGAGGGATGTGAATTCCAGAGGCAGGGAGAGGAGTTTTGTCATCCCAGCAGCAGAAACAGGAAGTGAGTTAAAACCTCTCTCCTGACCTGCTGACCCGTGGCAGATAACATTCCCACCCTCCCCCGTCCCTGCAGCTGTGTGAAGCCCTCCCTCCCTCCCTCCATCCATCCCTCCATCTTTTCTCTCCTGCTTGCTTCCTGTACGCAAGTCCAACTCTGTGAATCTCTGATGAGAAGTTCTCCGCAGTGTGCCGAGGTTTCAGACTTCCTCCTCCTCCTCCACACACAACAGTTTCTTTACGCTGACAGACAAACAACTCAGCAGAATATGTTGAATATTAGCTAAAAATGATGTGTTTGTATTTGCAAACGCAGAGATCCATCCGTCCACCAGCATCAGCTCATAAACATAATCTGTATTCTGCCCAAAACTTTTATTTATAAGCAAGTGACTATCAAGAACATCACAGCCTCAACTGTGCGTTCAGGGTTTTGCTGGTTTGTGTTTTACTTCAGCGTGCTAACATGTTAAACTCAGAACAAACAATATGAAAAATACTTAAAGGACAAAGCTATAAAATATAAATGTGTGAATAGAACTGTGACCAGGTTTGAAGTAGGTGAAGACTGTTCGAGTGACTGTATCATTCTTACATCACATTTATGAATATGTTGGTTTTTAAACCTGCTGAACACAGGCGACTGTCGGCAGACACGCTGCTCTGTGTTGTTTTTTCTGGTACATCACGTTCAACATCACATACGCCTGAAACACCCGGAGCAGCAGACAGCAGCGTGGAGGCCGGTGACCATGTTCACTTATAAATTAACTTCTGCATCTCTGTCAGAAGCAGCGCTGACTGAAGGCTGTCTGAGCTCTGCAAACCGACACAGAGGGACAATCATTTATACACCAACACTGGAGCTCAAGCCCAAAACACCTGCGACTACTGCAAACTTTGGAAACGTGCTGATTCAGCTTGTTTCCCCTGAAGACAAACATGTTGGTGGGTTTTTAATTCAGCGTTATTAGTTTGTCACCAGCTGCTTTTGACGTATTGTTGGATTTTTTGAAAATGATCTATTGTGTTGGTTAACTGAGCTGAAACAAAAGGTGTGTTGATTCAGCTCCAAGGTTGTGTGTGTGTGTGTGTGTGTGTGTGTGTGTGTGTGTGTGTTGCACTGCGAGGTATTTCTGATATTTAGTCTGCCCTCATGAACGTGTTGCAGGGTGAGAAAATGTTCTGTCACATCTCCTCCCTGTCTTCATTCTCTCCTCCCGTCCTCCCACACAAATCCCCAACTTCCTATTGGAGCTCACACACACACACACACACACACACACACACACACACACACACACACACACACACACACGTACAAGCCACAGTTATGACCTCTTATCTTTTCCAAACACGCTGCCAGTCCCTAAAACATCTGACTCCACTTTGTGTCTTGGATCATGACATCATCGACTGAAACAGAAGATTGAAACTTTCCCAGAATCCTTTTAGGATGTCTTCTTCTTCTTCTTCTTCTTCCTCTTCCTCTTCTTCTTCTTCTTCTTCTTCCTCTTCCTCTTCTTCTTCTTCTTCTTCCTCTTCCTCTTCTTCTTCCTCTTCTTCCTCTTCCTCTTCTTCTTCTTCTTCTTCCTCTTCTTCTTCTTCTTCTTCTTCTTCCTCTTCCTCTTCTTCTTCTTCCTCTTCTTCTTTGATAAAATGCAGATTTGTTCAAACACAACTGACTTCTATCGCTGATCTATCGATGATCTGTCGTCACAACTGGGGCTTCCAACTAAAAGTCTCTTCCTTTACTTTGTACTCTGAGTTTGGAAACCATCCGCCCTGCTGAAGTGTCCCTGAGCAAGGCCCTGGACCCCTCCAGCTCCCGAGCCGCTGACCTCTGACCTCCTTTCATTCCTGTTACTGTGTTTTTGTTGCGTGCTTGCTGACAGCGATGAACCACAGTGATGAGAGTGTGTAGGCGGCTGCAGCTCCGCTCAGCGACGCTCCTCTGTGGACCGACTCCGTCTGTGTAAACACACATGAATGGCTGCAGGGGTGATTGACAGCTGTATGGGTGTGTGACGGACAGGTGGTTTTGTCTCTGAGAGGCTGAGAGGACGACTCCCAGGGTGCACCGGGACAGCGCCCTGTATAGGAACAACGAGGGCCACAGTGAAGATGCGCGGGTTGGCGAGGGTAGGGGGTCGAGCAGGGCGGAGGGCGGCTCCTCACCTCTGGACGCCCACGGCTTTTAGCGGCGGGGTCGGAGGTCACGGCTGGAAGTGGCATCACTCGTCAGCCTGTCTCATCGGTGGAGTGGACGAACGCAGAGCTTCTCCTGCTCAAAGTACACTGTTCCTCAAATAGTCTGAGGTGATGAACCAGTCGGCAACATGGACGCTCTCGAGTCTGTCTGTCGCTCTCGTCTTGTAATACAGACTAACACGAATTTCTCCTGCATGTAACGACGTGTTCCTGTCGCTGCTCACTTCATGTCTTCCAAGTTAAGTTTCTCCCAAATAATCTAAAGTCAACTCTTGTTGCTACAAGATGCCGTAATTAAACTAGACTGGCACTGTGTCGAGCACACACACCTCAAGCCTCATCCAGCATTAAACTGGACTGTTCCACTCCAAATTCAAACCTCTCACAACTGCTTAATCATAATTTAAGTATTCAGTATTTTGTTCCAGCAAACTGAAAACTGAGCGCGGTGCTGAAAACAGGAACGACTTCAGTGGTCAGATGTTTTCTTCCTACAGGCCGTCTCTCACGTCTCTGTTCACACTGAACATCGTGTCCACAGATTTCTTCCTCTCTTCCAACCAAACCTGTTAAATGTTGAAGCCATAACGACGTCTGTAACTTGCTGAACACGTCCGCTAATGAGAAGCATGAACTGTTTATGTTTTAACACAAACGTCTCGTCTTCCTCGTGATGAAGGTCACTTCTGATCATTTTTCATCACAGTTTTTGTGAACGAAAGGGTCGGAGGACAAGTCAAGTGGGCAGAGACTAAAGTTCACCTGCAGCAGGGGAAGCCCAAGCTTGTTGTAAGCTGTAGAATTGAACCAGCAACCTTCTGCGTACGGAGTTGACTGTTGGGCTACCAGGTCAGAGCCGAGAGATGGTGAACGGGTTTATTGGTAAAAGCTTGTGGAGGGGAAACATTCATGCATAATTTATTTATTCTCTCTCACACTTTTAACACACACACACACACACACACACACACACACACACTGTCTGCTTAGTGTTTGTGTGTCACAAATGACAGAGAAAATGTGTGTGTGTGTGTGTGTGTGTGTGTGTGTGTGTGTGTGGCTCCAGAGGGAAGTGTGTGCGGCTGGAAGATGCTAAGAGCTTTAATGCACTTTGATTTGAGATGATGAACAGAGAGGCTGCATGAGCACACACTCTCACACAGAAACACACACACACAGACACACACACACACACACACAGATACGCACACATTTGCGTCTTGTTTCTCTCCCTCTAATCATCCCTCTCCTCTCTCTCCTTTTGCATGTCTCTCGTATGCACACACACACACACACACACACACACACATCTGTATCCAGTGCTCTGGGAAGCCATTAGTGTGACCCAGCCTTGATTACTTATTTATGGGCCCTACAGAGTAAAGTGAGGGGAGTGCAGCACCGGGGGGCCTCATTTATAAAACTGTTGTTTGACTTCACCCACATCTCAACACACTTCGTCTGATCAGTTCCAACAATGTCAGCAAAAAAGAAACACAACTGAGTTTTATCCAAAGCTTTCAGAAGTGGCTGATAACTCACGGACAGAATCTGAGATGTTTTAATGTGCTCGATCAAACGAGGCGGGAGGACTTAAATCAAGTGTCTGGAAGTCGACGGGTGACAGTTGGAGAACTTTACAGGACTGGATGGACACGAGGCGTCAACACATCCGCACGAAGACGTCGACTGTGTGAATCCACTGAGACGACAAGCCGGAGCTGAAGATTATACTTCAGCTGCTTAAAGAGTAAAGTTCAGTCCTGCTCGCCTCCTGAAGCAGCTGGAGACTTGATTTAAAACAGAGAAAAAGCCAAAGAAACATCAGATGTCTCTGTGCAGCTCGTCTGCTGAGAGAAGATGTTATTTATTACACTGACATCTTCACTGTAGCTGCTGAGCTAACAGTGTTAGCATGCAGCGCATCTGAAGCTGGTGCAACATCAACATCAAGTTCACTTCAGATTGGACACTTAAAATTAACTCTCAAACCTCTTCTGATCCTGCAAACAGCAGCCGGAGGAGGTGAGCAGAGCTGCGTCGCTTGGCAGCCGAGGTGTCATCACGGTCTCTCACGGTGACGCCGCGTCACGGACGGGACGAGGTGGACGGCTTGCTGGGGTTCGATGGAGGGTTGATGTCTCTCTGGTGTCTCTGTGTCCACAGAACAGACTGCTGATAAACGTTTGTGTGGTTCATGTTGTGTCTTGTTGTGTTAACCTCCTCTTCACTCAGAGAACATGTCAGGCTAAGCTACTGTAGCTGCTGTCATGTTGTCTGTTTCTGTGTGTGAAGATCAGAAGATGATTATTGTTTGAAGACTGAGTTACAGAAGTAACAAAACTAACTAAACCAACACAACACGCTACATCTACTTTCATGCCTGAACCACATCGATCAGTTATATTAACTATCGACTGGTTAATGTGTCAGTTTATGGATCACAGTTACATCATGAAGTCAGTCAGTCACACAGCCGTCCTGTTTGGAAACTCCTTTTTATTGGTTCATCTTTAGCCAGGAGGGTAGCAGCAGCCACACCACACCAAGAGGAACACACGAACAGAACAAAAGACCCACAACAACAACGACGACGACATCGGTGCTCTTCATCTGTAAAATAAATACCTCACTCATCATCACCGTCCTCGTGATTACTGTGACCACCATTGTTGCAACCATTCAAATAAATACCATGAAGCAATGTCAGCAGTGAAAACAGAACGTGTGAAATGCATATTGTTCCATATATAATATATTCATTTTAGATAGATTTCTATATATATTTGTTCCATATACTCTCCTTAAACTCTTTTAACAACATACAAGATGCCAATTTGTACCAAAAGCGATGCTTGCTGAGACACAAGAGGAGAAGTGTAGTGGTTATAGTGGCAGCCTGCGTACGTAACGGCGTCAGACGGGTTCCTGACGCAGCTCCGGTCCCGAGGGACCAACGTCTCCAACGTCTGGACGTGTTTGAATTATAAGATTTGTATATTAGAAATGTTTTATCTGTACGTGCAGAAACACACAGCGGCAGCAGGGTCGACTGCAGTGAGAAATAAATCCTCCAAATCTAAAGCTTTTTACTGAATAATCAGTTTGAGTCATTTTTTAAAGATTCTCTGGTGTCGGCTTGTTAAATGCAAATCTTCTCTTGCTGAATGACTTTGTGGGCATTTAAGAACTGATCAACATTTTTCACCATTTTCTCATCAGTTCATTGATGAATTGAAAAAATTACCAACACAGATTTAGATTTATTGACAATAAAGATAATTGTTGGCTGTAAAAATGTGTTTATCTGATCAGAACAGCTGTCGTTAAATCTTGTTACGATTCCTGAAATCTACCTTTAAGTTTTTCCTGCCCTCATCCAGTGATCCAGTTCTCCGATCGCTGCTCCTCAACATTCATTTTGATTTCTGATAAACGTGCAAAAATGTGCATTTCAGTAAAAATGCATTTAGTTGTACTTTACAAGATAAATCTAGGAAACACTATTCTGAAAATGAACTCTAAAATCAGTCATTTCAAACTGAGAATCACTGGAGGTCGCGTTACGTTGAACCCCACAATGCACTGCTTCCACCGCTCTGTGTGTAAATGTCGTACAGACAAAACATTGTAAAGTAAAGAGGCTGTGATTGGACGAGGCGAAACAGAAGAAGTTCAACGTCATCCAGCTCCGACTGAAAACAATCCAGGTACAAATAAATGTTCCTCAAGTCCCCCGAGCACCAAGATGAGACTGAAGTCATCCAGCCAATGTAGAGGAGACTGTGTGTGTGTGTGTGTGTGTGTGTGTGTGTGTGAGGCCTCGCCACAGTAATGCAGTTAAATCTGAAACGTTTCTGTTCACATTTTTTTTGTTCCCAGGTTTTGTCTCTTGTATCCGGCAGACATGTTGAACCAGCAGCGTCTGCACACGAGGTTTCTTCCTCTGAAGCGTTGTGACATCACAGAGCGAACATGCAGGAGAGGGCGAGCCAGAGAATCATTCAAAATGGCTCCTGTGACGAGCGTGTCAGCGTTTATCAATCAGCTCAGTTACTGTGATTTTAAAAATGCTTCTTAATGGAACATGTCGGAGAAACTGTTTTCAAATTCATCAGCATTACTGTGGCCGTGTGTCAGTTATAGATTAGGATTTGTTGGTTGCCAATACTTCTAATAATAACAATAATAATGATCATAATGTGGTAGGTAAGTGGAGAAAGTTGCAACGTTAAAAATAAAAACAAGAAGCAGTTTGAGCCGAGCGAGTCCTCCACAGCCGTCGACTCGTCTGTCAGAGTGAAACCAGCGACGAGCGCAGGAACATCTGGGGCAACATTCACACGTCCAGAACACAAACTGCTCGTCAGAACCTCCAACACCGACCACAGGACACCGAGGATTCCTCACTGGAGTCAAAACAACTTCGATTGGTGAATAACTTCTGAACTTCCGCTTTGACGTAGCGGTGTCATGATTTTCATTCTCAATCAAAAATAATTCAGAAGTAAAATCTGTGATTCTCACGGGAAAAAAACTAATCAAAGTGTGCGGCCTGAAGTTTTTCATCCTGCCACAGGAAGCTGCAGCAGCTCTTTCAGCCCCGTCAGCAGAACAAATGTTAGCTGAGTTTGTTTCTGCAAAACCACAAATAAGTTCACACTGATCGACTGTTTAGGTTGAATTTTCTATTTCTCTCTCTGGTCACAGCTCTGTGCTGATGCTCTGGTTTGGTTCGGTCACCACGATCGCAGATGGAAACGTCTCCAGAGAACTCCACCTCCTCCACCTCCTCCACCTCCTCCTCCTCCTCCTCCACCTCCTCCACCGCCTCCACCTCAACGTGAAACTCAGCTAATAAACATTTTTAAGGTCAAATGGAAGGTTTGGTACACGTGTCGACCTCGGACGTATCTGTGGTTTGCAGAAACATCAGCTGCTAACATTACATCCTGGAGACTGAGCCGATTCTTCACAACGTGCAACAGTGATCACAGCTGCACTGATGTCGGACATGAGACGATCTGTGAAACATGAACTCATGTCGTTCACTTTCAGGCCAGCAGAAAGAAGACGGAAGCTCAGCGTTTCATACTTGATGCTACAGAAGTGTCCTCCATCAACGTTTGCTGTCAGTTGCCCCAAAAGTTCCTGACTTGATCACAAGTGGACCGTAAATTAAGTAAATATTCACTATAATGGAAAAAAACAGCTGTAATAATATCAAACATCTCATAGAAACAAAATGAAGCAGAATAAAAATAGTTATAGCATTAATAGCCGTATTTACATATAAAAATATAGCAAAGTAACATTTAACAAATCAGGTCAGTTTGTGTGTCTGTGCTGCAGCACCTGGACACACACACACACACACACACACACTCACTTAAAAACATGAACATACATACACACTAGCATACACACACACCTGACCCCGTGTGTGTGTGTTGTTCTCTCTGTGGTTACGTTACGTTTCCGTACCTGAAGTGCTGAACGAGTTTAGAAGTGATGAAAATCAGTTTTAACGTAAAAAAAACAAAAAAAAAGAGAGAGAGAGAGACGCCGACATCATCATCGTCTCTCCTCCCTCTCTCCTCTCCATCAGCTGTCCATCTGCCAAACACCACACTCCTCCTCCCTCCTCCCTCCATTCTGCTCCGGCCCATTAAGAGCTATCATGAAGCTAATTGCCTGTTTGATCAACTCTCTGTGGACCAGAGACGGGAGGCTTTTATCCCTCTGAGCGTAAGAGGAGAGTCGGACGAGGCAGCAGGGATCTACAGTAATGCTGGTGGGAAATATACGCCTGTGGTCAGCCGGACTTCACAGGTTGGGTTTGGTTGTGACAGTCTGCTGAGTGCTGTGGCAGAGTTCATGAAGTCTGGAGGTCCTGAGCCTCATGGAGGTCCAGGTGCTCCAAGCGTCTGAGACGAGGTGGAGATTTAACAAACAGACTGATGGGATGTTTAAAGTAGGGCCAAGATAAAGTATTGCTTTAACTATTTTGATGGTTAATCAATAGTTAAAGTCAAACATCGTCTGCTTCCATCTGCCTAAATGTGATGATTTGTTGATTCATTGAGTCTAAAACTTGGTATTTTATAGACTGATTCATTGATTTCCCATGAAACTGTCAGTAGATACAGCAGTAATTCAAAAGTTAACAAGACGTAACTCCACCACCATCAAAACTCACCGACAATTGAGCCAGTATCATTTTAAGAAGGTCCAAAATTGAACACGACCTGTCGGGAGCTTTTTAATTTTTAGGGTTCAGACACACTAAACCGACATTGAAGCGCTTCAGTGGAGAATGTGTCTGATTTCAAAGATGTGAATGTTTCTGGTCTATTTTATCGGTTATTGCTGGACTAAAGCTTTATTCTTCTACCACAAGTCATTCTGGATGAAGGTGCTCACTGACTGAGACACAAAGATGGTTCAGAGAGCAGCGTTTTGATTGGACGACGGGAGCAGAGAGCGATGGAGGGCGGGGCAGTGAAGGAGGTCGGTCAGAGGAGGGAGGCTGGCGACAGACTGACTTGTGGAGGAAACCCGACCAGACTCCTCAGAGCTGCACTGAAGCAGCGCGGCTAAAAATAAGACGAGGGAGGCTTCTTCTGCTGACAGAACAACACACACACACACACACACACACACACACACACACACAGGTTGTTGTACAGTAGGAGGACACACACACACACACACACACACACACACGCTGCCTAGTCACAATAGATGCACCCTCCCTCCGGTTAAATAATTCCCCATTCAGGGACAACGTTGTCCGTCTGCCTCACAGTGCTTTTCCTTTTACAAATGAGCTTAATATCTTTGAGATTGACTCAGTTCGTACAGTGCATGGTCCCTTTTTGGTGTCAAACTGTTGTTACAGGTGTGTTAACAGTGTCTTTGTTCTCACTTGATGCCTCGGTGCTTTGCTCAGTCCCAGTCTGATATTCACCACAGTTCATTCTGTCTTCTTCAACCTTCTGTGGATTTTTCCGAACGTCTTTGCGGTCCAAGTCCTCAATCTCCCATCTTTCATCCGATTCTGTTTCTCGAGAGCAGAAACTCTGTTGGCATAGACCGTGCACATCGCCTCGGGCGTCTTTCCTTCCTGATTTGGTCCATCGCCCGTCTCTGTGTTTTCTCTTGCAAATGCTGAGCAGGAAGGAAGTTCAGCAATAAATAAATAGATTTTAACACGTCCAGGTTACGCCACAGGATGCAGAGAGAGGTGATTTCAGTCTGGTTAAGGTTGAAGGGCAGTCCAGCAAAGCACGACAGCTTCTTCTTCTTCCAGGACGAGTTTTTGTTTTCAGGCATGAAGTCTCCGACGTGAACAGGCACAGTAAAGCTTTGGTCCCTCCGGAGCTGGAGAAAATTCAAGGTACATTAGGTGAACAACACTTTATGGTGGGTTGGTTGGTTGGCTTGTCGTATGTAGGTAGGTGGGTCACGATGGCATTGTCGTCACAATGTCAGCTGCGGTGCTGTTGGCGACAGCGTTGCTTTGGCGACGGCTGAGGGGAAATGGATTCACCTGGCCCCGGTCCAGGCCTGTCATAACGGCTTCTCCAGGGCCTTGCTACGGAGCGAGGGATGACCAGGGTTGGGGTTGGAGGCAGAAATCTTGCGGCACACAGTGTTGGTGTTGCTGCACCTGCAGCCGGGGCGCGTGGCACGGTCGTGGGCGCGCTGGCACAGGGCAAGGCACAGCCTGGCAGGGGGGTAGCAGCAGAGGCAGGGCAGGCAGAGCGCCAGCAGCCCCATGGTGCCCCAGCGGGCACAGGCGTGGGCTGTAGTGCAGGAGCACGGCCGGTCAGCACAGTTATCCTCGTCGTCCTGGGCGGAGCAGTGGTAGAACAGGCCTTTAACGCAGCACAAACAGGTGCCGTACTCCACGGCGCTCTCAGCGGAGCACAGGCAGCGCTGCCCACAGGCCCAGCAGGAAGGCAGGCGGCGGGGAGCGCAGCACTCTTGGCACTTACAGCGACCGCACCGCTCACAGATGAACAAGTGACCCTGCTCGGCTTCGTCCTCCGTCAGGCCTTTACCGAAAGAAGTCTCGTGCTTGAGTTCTCCTTTAGGCTGAGAGCGGACCACCGAGCCGACGCCAGAGTGAGACGGTGTCAGACCTGGCAGTAGCCGCTGGTCTGAGGTGGCACTGGTCCGAGACATGGAAGAGCTTATGGTACTGGATCGGCTCAGGTGGGACAGATGAGCGGACTGCTGCTGACTTTGGCTGCGGGGCAGGGCCGAGTGGAAGGACGACTGGGGGTGGTGGGGGTAAACTCCAGGAGGGTAACGGTCTTCATGGGCATAAAAGAATCCGGACTGAGACGCCAGTTCCAGTGCCACGGGCCTCTCCACATAGTCATTGTTGGCCCGGATGGCACGTATCTGTTCAAGTGAGAGTACTGGGACCTGCTGGAGGTCCATCCCGTCCAGCTCCACCCTGAAGGAATGAGCAGGATCCATCCTGGTGAGCCAGACAGGGCGGCACCAGGGCTGCAGGCCGGGGCCGGGGCAAGGTGCTCCCAACGCTCACGGCACATCAGATAAACCTGCAAACACACAGACAGGAAGCAGTGGTGGTCAGTGGTGTCGACTCCAACGTCTCAGACATCTGTTACCATTCAGACGAATGAAAGTTTCACTCATTATAGTGCAACAAGTAAGAATATGACTGGGTGTTGTTTCAAATCGTTCAGGTCTTTGAAAAGCTACAGCATGTGAGAACAAAGTTCCCCAAACTTACATCATTTCTTTCACTGTATCTGTAAAAAATAAAACAACGCTGCTCCAGATGGTTGATTAGTTTAAACATGTGAATGAGCCAATCGAATTAGATATATGGTGATTAATGCACCTGCAGTGTTTCCTCTTAAAGTTATAGATATGACTATTTTTTTTACTGTTTATGTTTTCTCCGTCAGGATGAGAATTTATTCTGGTGCACAAGACATGTACCTCCGACTGAAGGCTGAACTGCAGCGTCCCACCAACAGACAGAAACACTCACTGAGTCTCTTTGATTTTATAATAATAACAGATATAATGTGTTACTAAGCAAGAAACATCCTGCTGCTTTCTGAGAAGAACTAAGTAATTAAAAATCACAAAAAGCAAACAAGATTTCCTCTCTCATTCACTGGCAGGAAGACGACGGCGTGCAGCGAACAGTAGCCTACATACGACTTCCCAAATACTCCAGCAGCACTTGATCAAAGACTGATTCTGGCAGCACAGCCTCCACACAACCATCAGCCATGTCATCATGACCGCTGAGGTTCTCCACTGCTCGGGCTAATGCTATTATTAGCCTGCCAGAGCCGGAGAGATACGAGCACGAGGTCCACGCTGTAATTTAGCATCTGTTGAACGCAGCTGCTGCTGCCGCGGAGGAAACCCACCTGCAGACGGGAGAGGCTGAGAACCAGCAGAGGTTAGAGAGACGATGGAGCGACTGTACGATCACTCAGGTTTAAAACCAGAACAGATTTATACACTGACAGCATGTTTCCTGTTGGAGGGGGAGGAGCTTAAGATCAGCACAATCTCATTGAATCTCTGTGTCTTATTTTAGAAAACCAGTTGATAAATATAAAGTTTTGGTCTGCGGCTCGACCCGAACACAAACCACAGCTGGATACTGGAGCTGCTGCAAAGATGCCTTAAAGGAACAGTTCACCCAAAAAGTAGAAATTCAGTCTTTCCTCTCTGCTCTGACCAGAGATATCGTCTAGACTGCTCTGTATTCTCGTACTAATGCTGAGTAAGACTGCACCTAAATGCTTTAAAAGGTAAATGTAAATGTGCTTACACGTGCAGTAAATGCACAAGCAGGGAGACTAAATTAAATCAAAGGTCCAAGTGTAGCTGAATATGCAGCTGATTTGATTTCCTGCTCAGACATCAGATGAATGAAAACACAGAACTGAGCCTAATATCCGACGGAAAATGTGTGTTTGTGTGCATGATACAGTCGAAAAACCTCCCAACACCCACACACACACACACACACACACACACACACACTGTACACACACTGTACACACTCTGCTATACATCCTGACAGAAAGTGCAGTGTTGCCAAGTGGCCGAGGGCAGAGATGAGCTGCTCTCCCCTCGCGTGGTGCCAGTCCTCTCAGAGAGTAATGAGGCCAAATGGAAATGCATTTAAAGCTGCTCAGATCAGGAGATTAGACGGAGGAGGAGGTACGAGCGAGCAGCAGGAACCTCCATGTGAACACACACATTTATAAAATGTGAATATCTTCTCCTCTCTTGTTTTTAATGGTAGTCTTCTGATAAGCAGCCTCTGCTGAGGACTGACTGGAGAGACTGTTGCGATCATTAACGTATCGATGAATCTGCAGACGACGTGCTCGTCAGATCGTCACACAGTATTTTAAAACCTCCACACATGGAGAAGTTCAACATTCACGAGCGCCTCACTCGCCCTCGTTTAATCTGCAAGCATGTCGTACGTACCAGTTCCTCTCTGTCCTAACTCAACCTTGAGACCGATGTTTCACAAGTGGGTGTGACGGGTAACATAAAGGCTTCGAGGGACAGGTGTAACACGTCTGCAGTCAATCTGGTGTCTCGATCAACGTTCTGTTAACGGACAGCTCTGTGGTTTGATCACATGCAGCTGGAGACGTTTTCTTCAGCCCTGAATCATGACTGTTAGTTACCGGTTCATCTCATCAGGAGAGAGTCTCCTCCAGCACACAGGAAGTTAAATGTAGGACAATAAGAACATTTTCCTGCAGAGACGTAAACAAAAACAAAAACTCAAAGTGCATCATCATCTGAAAATCCAAGAACATTCATAACATCCTGTCTCTGCAGGACAACACACACACAGCTGTTTGCAAAATAATAAGTACAGAAAAATGTAGAAAATGTAACAAATTAAAGTTTAAACTTTGTCCAACTAACAGTCTCAAACCTAAAATGTTCAAAAGTTTGATCAACTTTCAGAACTTTTGCAGCTTTCTGATAGATTTCCTTCTATCACATGTAAGTTCAGATCAAAAACAACACTTTCTTTAAATCTGAATCTCTTGTTTACATTGTTTCAGTTTCCTGTTGTGTGCAGCTAAACGGTTAAAGTCAGAACACTTCGGGGGAAAATGCAGAGAAAAGCAATAAGAGAGGAGACGAGAGGATGTGGACGCGACCCAGGAGTGGAGATCCATCACGGGGAGGGAAGGAGGGCTGATTAGAGAGCCGTCCTGTAAAAACAAAAGACCTCCTCCTGTACTCCAGCCTCTCTGAGGAGGGTCTCCACCTGGAGGTGCTCCTCCTCTGCTGCGTCTCCCCCTCCATCCCCCTCCTCCCACAGCTCCGATCATAAAGGAGCAGATAAGGAGGTCCAGGTTGGTCAGACGAGGATGCATTTTCAAATTAGTGGTAGGAGAGAGAAGTCCTGGTGACTAATCTCATCAGGCCGAGCGGCAGCCGCGGCTCGCTCGTACTCTGCCGGCCTATCGGTCCATCTAATTGTTGAAGAGAAGATGCCTGCCGTCCATTTCCATGACCTCATGTTTACTGACTGGATCAACCAAACTCTGCAGACTCCCCCGACACAAACACGGAGAGTCACGCTCAAAAGTTTGAGTCTAGGATGGAAAAATGTAGCAGAGCGTCACTTTAAGTTTAACAGAAATTTTATCATCCAATTAAACTTTAAACATTTAAAGGCGTCACGTGAGCTGTGGGAGCATCTTTTTGTGTTTTCATGTCATTTTATTCAAGACATGAACCATCAGATTCATCCATGATGAGAGTTTGTTGTGTTTCAGCCACAAAATAAACTTCAGCGACTCTCACTGAAACTAAAGAGAAAAAAACATGTTTACTGTGATGACGGTGAATCACGGGAGGTCAGTGGTTGATGAGAAACAACAAGCATTATCTCTTTACATCGATTCTTATTCTGATCATTGTTTCTAACACACTGTGTCTGTCCTGCTATCAGCATCATCACATGACCTGAATCGGCTGCTCTGATTGGCTGGACATCAGGGCTGCAGTTGTTTTGGGTGATGATGCTCAGACTGGCTCTGCTGGGAAGTGTCTGTTATCAAGCCACAGGCAACAACAGCTGTGTGTGTGTGTGTGTGTGTGTGTTAGAGGATGTTGGAGGGTGGTGCAGGCATCACCCTCCCCTCTCACATTACGAGTGAAGCTGAAGGCTGTGTGTGTGTGTGTGTGTGTGTGTGTGTGTGTGTGTGTGTGTGTGTGTGTGTGTGCGTGTGTGTGTGTGTGTGTGTGTGTGTGTGTGTGTGGGAAACAAACTGAAACAGGTCCAGTTGACCGTGATACAGAACCTGGAGTTAGCAGGACCTGGATGACTGAGAACCTTCATCCTTCAATATTTCTGCTTTAAGAGTCGACTTTCACGTCAGGAGGTGGAGGGAGGAGGCGGAGTCACAGCGAGGTCGCCACATGTTGGAGGCAGCGTTTCTACATCAGTAAACGTGACGCCAATGATGTGTTCATGAGACGTCGGGACATTTTCCAGCTGTGTTTTCAGCCAAAACATGATCTTCTGTACTAACCAGGTGGTTGTTGTGTCTAAATGATTGAAAGTCTGAACATCTACTGCCAGCGATTGTTCTGGCGGCGTGTTGGACCGAACGATGGTGTCACAGTTTTCCTGATCAACAGGTGGCAGAACTTGTCAGAATCTACTGTAAAACACTGACGAAGATGAGGGGAAGAACCCTGCAGGCTGAGAAATAAGGATGTGAACAGATCCGGATGTTTTATCAGGACGAAATTCATTCAATTTGCACAAATATGAAAAAAGCACTCCCGATAAAAATAGAAAACTTTCTAATCAGTCCAGTCAATTTAAAATGTATCTTGTATGCCAAATAATCTGAATCTTTACATTTGGATCTTTCCTCCTCACTGAGCAGACGCAGGTGGATCAGGAGGAAACTTCAGAGGGAGCAGGTTTCATGGGTAAGACTGGAGCAACATGGCCGCCAGCACAGTTTTATTTAGCAGAAGATCCATCTGGCTCAGAGCGGAGAGGAAAGGGGGACGAGGAGGAAGGAGGAGGACGAGGAGGAAGGAGGACGAGGAGGACGAGGAGGAAGAAGGACGAGGAGGACAGAGAGGACAGAGAGGACGAGGAGGACAAGGAGGACGAGGAGGATGGAGGACAAGGAGGACGAGGAGGATGGAGGACAAGGAGGACGAGGAGGATGGAGGACGAGGAGGAAGAAGGACGAGGAGGACAGAGAGGACAGAGAGGACGAGGAGGACAAGGAGGACGAGGAGGATGGAGGACAAGGAGGACGAGGAGGATGGAGGACGAGGAGGAAGAAGGACGAGGAGGACAGAGAGGACGAGGAGGATGAGGAGGATGGAGAGGACGAGGAGGATGAGGAGGATGGAGAGGATGAGGAGGACGGAGAGGACAGAGAGGACGAGGAGGACGGAGAGGACGAGGAGGACAGAGAGGACGAGGAGGATGAGGAGGATGAGGAGGATGAGGAGGATGAGGAAGCATCCTCCCTCTCTGTGGATCTCTGACACTCGACAGCAGCAGAACATCACAGGAACAGGAAGAATAAATGAAAAGGAGAAACAGGAAGCAGCGACGATGGGAGGAAATATTCTGAGACTCAGACTGTCTTCAGCTGGACGAACATATGATGATGTGATGTCTCGCTGTTATTTTGTGGTGAATTTTAAACATACAGAACATTTAAAATGTAAAAATTAAATTTCAATGAAGCAAAACCTACCGAGGAACAGTCAGAGAGAGAGAGAGAGTGTGTGTGTGTGTGTGTGTGTGTGTGTGTGTGTGTGTGTGTGTGTGTCGGTAACATGAGGATGGGCCTCTGTGCTGGGGGAGTATCAGTGATGACTGAGCCTGACACACACACACACACACACACACACACACACACACACACACACACACACACACACACACACACCTGCTCCTTCACTCTGCTGCTCCGTCACTGTTTGAACATTCACTCAGTGATTTTAAGGTCTTAAATGTTTTCTCTCGTCTGCTGTTGGTTAAAAATGTTCTCATCATGTGATTGGTCGCTAAACTGAGTGATGTCACTGTTACTTCTACAGGAACCAGGAAGCTCAGTGTGTCATCAAGGTTATTGTAAAAACTTAATCTAATTTAATTGAACTGTTCTTCCTGCATATTATCAGAAATATTGATGTATATTTCTGGGAATTTCATTAAATTGACAAGTTACTTTGAAGGTTTGGAGATTTTTTATAATCTAATCAACAGATAAATGATGATGTAATACAATAAAGTTGAAGTTATTACTTTATAAAGCAGTTTAATCATCTTTACTTCTTTATCTTCAACACTAAAGTGATGAAAACATTGGAACATCATTAATTATTATCTGATAATATAATGCACATCGTTCTGACATGTGGGAACTTTTGCTTCCATTGTTTTTAGTTGCAGCGGAGGAGTGTTGCTCCTGTGGTGTTGCTCCTGTCACTTAAGTACGAGATTCACTAACTAGTATAATAAATGATAAACACGGAAAACTAAACTGATCCGCCGGCGTCGACCTGCTGATGGTGGATGGAGTTAATGGACGGAGCATCGCTGCGTCTCTCGCCGATGACATCATAGTTTGAGGCTATTTTAGAAGCGACTGCAGTGACCCTTCGCCTTCAGCGAGGAGGGGTTGCCCTCTCCCTTCCTGTCTCCTTCTCCTCTCACATCCTCCCCTCCTCTCACATCACCTCCACCTCCTCCTCTCAGACCCTCTCTGCTGTCCTGTCCTCTGCTCCACTTACTTTCTTTCTCTTTTCTACTTTTCAGTCGGTCCGGTTCACTGTTGTGTCTCTTGATCTCTCTGGAGTTATACACATATTCTTAAAGATGAGCCTCGGCATTTCCTTCCAGCTCAGCAGTGATCGTCACGGTTAATAATCCAGCAGCCAACAGCAACTCCAGACTGGAACAGATCTGCAGCAGCAGGATGTTAGAAATACTTAAGTCTACGTTCTCTAAAGTTCCCTAAATAACTAAAACGCTGAATCCATTTCTAATTTATTGATTACATTAACTATTCTGTTGCTGTGAATTTAAATCCTTATGAGGGATGTCACGATTCTCCTCTTTTTGATAAGTTCAAATAATATTCACCAAGAATAAACAACAAACAGCGAGCATCAGTGATTCAACAATAAACAACTAACAATACAAATTCAGTTCGTTAAAAAGGTTCAGCTTCAGTAATCTGTCCAGAGTGAACCCTCTTCACAAGCAAATCAATAGAGGATCTTTAAAAAATAAACTAAACCAACATGTCCGACACTGTCACTGTTTCCTCTGGCTAAACTAGCTGCAGGCTAATGCTAAACTAGCTGCAGGCTAATGCTAAACTAGCTGCAGGCTAATGCTCATATTTTGGGTTGGCCTGAAATTAAAGCATTGGGTTTGAAAAATCATGAAATTGATCCTTATTCTGAGATTTGCAGAATTGTCCGATATCAACCGTGTTGGAGTAAAAAGTACTTTGTGAAGTTAGCGGTTAGGTCTCTAAGGGTCTGAATCTACCTCAGACTTGAACATCAGACTTGAAATGAAACAAGTATCTTCAAAAAAAAAAAAAAAAAAGAGAGAGAAAGAAATCACACATGAAATTGATAAAATCAAGTCTAAGAAAAGGAGAATAAAGTCAGGAGGTGCACATTAGATCATTAAACCGGCAGTTTCATAAGGTCAAAACATTTGACTCCAGTCCTGCAAGTATCTGTGTGTGTGTGTGTGTGTGTGTGTGTGTGTGTGTGTGTGTGTGTGTGAGAGAGAGAGAGAGAGAGACAGGCCCGTCAGGCACTAAGACCCAGGGGCCTTCCTCCTGATGCCCTCCGGGAGCACAGCGGGATTGAATGACAATAAACTGGATGAGATACCGGATGTGCCGAATCTGACCCCAACGGAAAGACTGAAATAGACACTGCAGACCAGCAAGTCCAGGCCGGGGGAGAGAGAGAGGGGGAGACGACGAGGGGGGGAGGAAGAGAGGAAGGAAAGAGGCAGTGAATGAGTGAGAGAGGGATACAAAGTGGTGGAGAGAGAGAGAGAGAGAGACAGAGACAGAGAGAGAGAGAGACAGAGAGAGACAGAGAGAGAGACAGAGACAGAGAGAGAGAGAGAGAGAGAGACAGAGAGACAGAGAGAGAGAGAGACAGAGAGAGAGAGAGAGAGAGAGAGAGAGACAGAGAGACAGAGAGACAGAGAGAGAGAGACAGAGAGAGAGAGAGACAGAGACAGAGACAGAGAGAGAGAGAGAGACAGAGAGAGAGAGAGAGACAGAGAGAGAGACAGAGAGAGACAGAGAGAGAGAGAGAGAGAGACAGAGAGAGAGAGACAGAGAGAGAGAGAGAGACAAAGCAAGAGAATGAAAACAGGAGCTGAACAAAATCAGAGAGTTTTGTCGTGTTTTCCCACATTACATCCTGTTTAGGTTCAGTCATTGGTGCTGAGTGTTGTGAAGTGGAACCACTAAAAGTCTGATCATGCTGACCTGAGGTGGTTTAATGTACAGGTGTGCTGCAGGACCCTGTGACATCACTCTGGCTGTGGCTACAGGTACAACAGCACCTTCCCAAGCCGGCGTGACGGCGCAGCCCATCCTCACAAGAACAACGTCTCTGTAGACTGTTATTACTTATATTAATGTTAAATGTTACATGGCGGCGTCCAGTGGCTGTAGTGTTATGGGGGCGCAAAGGAGGAAGTCAGGTGAGGGAGTGTAAAGAGCGATGCTGTCCACACACAGAGGAGGACGAGGTCGGAGGACAACTTTCTCTCATGTGTGTTGTGTGAAACAGATACACATCCGTGAGTTTGTCACTCTACTTGTAAGTAACTGATTTTAACTCGAATCATGAGAATTTCCTGATTCTGAAAAGCATTTCCCGCCTGAAGCAACCAAACTGGGATTGTTTCATGGTGTTGACCGTGTTACAGTAAAGGTTCAGATCGTCTGTCGCTGGTCATATGTTGTGGTTTTCTTCTGGTTTTGGGAGTCACAGTCATTCATGCATGAGGAGACGCTGGTGCTGGATGCAGACACTGGCCAGGAGATAGTATAATAACTACAGTAGACTTGTTCGCCTGAGACTGAATTAAGTTTTCCAGCTTGAAGGTGAGCAGCTGTCCAGTCGTCCAACCTCCCAGTTTAATGTGATTCAGGTCTAAAGTCATGAGCAGGTTGACTCAGTAACAGTTCTTGCACTGCTTTTAGATTTAGACAACACCAACATCTATGTCGGTGGAGTGAGATCATATTTTAGTTTGACTCTGATCCTCCTGATGGTCAACGCTTCTCGTGTACCGCTAACTGTAGCTGGTGTTAGCTAGTTGGCTCAGATAGATGTGCAGCTAGCTCGGAGCATGAAGGGATGTTTTGCTAAACATGTTCATCTGTTTTCCCAGATAATATTTCTTTAAAATCAAAGTTTTCCTTGAAATAAAAACTTTCATGAAGTGGGCAACAAATCACCCTGAACCACTTCCTGTTCCGACTGCTTCAGGGTTGTTGCACTGGATCTTTGCACAGATCTGTGTGCGTGTAAATAGTTTTTCCATGTGCAGCGTTCAGAGGAGTTCAGACCCAGTGGAGGCCGTTAGACTGAACAGATCCAGGTCCTCTCAACATATTTCTGTCACTACCAGCAGAGCAGGCGGCTCTGTGAGGTCAGGGGTTAACTGGAGTGTGATGCAAGTGACGAACCCTGACTGTCAACAGCGGTCTCTTTATTCCACTATTTCCTGAATATCGACGCTTCCTCTACAATAGTTTGATGCTTGTGTTTCTTTGAAAGAGAGTGGAGACTTTGATTTTGTGTGTGAGGACGTCAGCTGTGTGTTCAGTGGGAATCGTACCGGCCACCAGAGACAGTAAACATTCACAGCTGGTGTTGTTCAAGAGCTCGACACAAGTTTACAGCTCTGCATGAAAATCCTGTTTCCTGTCAGCGCCTGTGAAACTTAATGTTACAGATCAACACGACAGTCCTGCTAGTTGAGTTTGACACAACTGAAGCCTCAGAGATCAGTGTCTTTCTATTTCTATTTCATTTTAGTCAGTTAGCATGTGACAAGATTCATATTCTGACAGCTCACAGTTGGAAACTGTTGGTTTGAAGAGACATTTGAATCTGAACGCTGGTCAAAACAAAAGAACAACAGTACGAGCGAATAATCCGAGAAACGTCTCAGAATTTCTCAGATTAAAGTCGTACATGGCGACAACTTCTGTGCATCTGGAGCAACGACGTAGAGGACAGACGGAGATTAACGCGTGTTAGAGAGGAAATCCTTATTTTCAGTTCTATTATTCTGTATTTCCTTGTTGCTGAATCAAATTGCGAAGTGCAGATATAATTTATCAAACCTGCGAAATGAAGCAGCTCTCATGTCAGAATTTCGTGTTTTTAGACCTACGATGGTCTTAAAACAGAAGCGAAGTTTTTAATATTCACTTCACTTGCTGTGATTTTCTTGTGACATCTGGTGGCCTCTGGAGGAACTGCAACTCATTACTGATTTATAAATAACTGACGTCTTACAGAGATTTTTGTTTGTCTGCAGTTTTGTTCTCTTCTTTTTATTTCTGTCTCTCATCCTGTAAAATAACTGACAGTTCTTATTTATTCCAAACGTTTTAAAAAGAAGTCTTGTAAAATATGATCCATTATTACCACACTGTACTTTCTCTTTTCTTTCTACAGTCTCAGCTGTTTCTTTTCTTTTCTTTTAAGTGTTTTCACTCTGAATCTTTTCTCTCTCCACAACTTTGTGGTCCTGCAGTGCATTAGTCAGTACATTAGCTCCTCCTGTCTTCCTGTCCATCCCTCTAACATCCGTCCATTTCATCATTCATTCATCTATCCGCCATATTCCTCCACCTCCCTCCCTTCCTCCCATCCATCCATCCATCCATCCATCCATCCATCCATCCATCCCTCCACCTCCCACTCCTCTCATCCCATTCACTTTCTCTCCCTCCCTTCCTCCCCCCATCAGTCCGTCCCATCATCTGCTCATCCACCCGCCCCTCCAGTCCCACCCCAGCGGAGATGGGTATTGACATTCTGCATCCGACCTTGAGGACAATCAATCTCAACCCCACATGTCCCCATCACGGTTACACGCACACACACGCACACACACACACACACACACACACACACACTGACATTAACAAACAGCTGGTTAATACGACTGTTTATCAGACTCAGAGGAGTTTTAAAGTCGCTAAAAAGACAAACGTCTCGTCGATGTCGACCAATCAGACCACAACGTTTCCAGTCATTTCCTCCACAGGCTCGAGCTCACGTCGCAATATTTAACTGAAGCTGAATAAAGATAATGATGGAAATTAAAACTGAAACAAAAAGCATCCGTCAGGCACGATTTCTCCACCCAACAGCCGAGATGAGAAACTGGACGAAGCAGCAGGAGCTTCACTGAACTCCAGTAACACGAGTGTGAAGATATTTAGCTGATTTTCTGTTTCAGGGGTTAAAAACATTCTGTTATCGTCTTCATCCACATCTCTTCATGTGAAACCAACCAGAGATCACAGAGCGAGCAGAGAAAAGTGTTAATCAACTTCAAGTTGTGCACACTTCACTGTTTCAGTCAATCAATCAGTCAACGTTGGTCTGATCTGGACACATTTTTGCTACTTTATGAAACAATTAGAGGCACATTACTCCTCTTACATGTCTAAAGAGGAGAAAGTGATCTGAACCGGACTTAAATGTTCCTGTCAGACTTGTTTCACTGAGCTGCCGAGATGTTCTGCCTTCATCCTTCGTCCCCGCCGACACTTCACACGTCTGCAGCTGGGAGTGAAAAGCTTTTCGTTCAGACAAATTCAAACATCTCTTGAATTATTCCTCATTCCATCTGGAAAATTCCCAGTGGAACTTTTTCATTCCAAGGTCACGCAAATCATCAATAGTTGATCAGCAGATCGGATGGCGACGGGATGAGTTTGTGCTTACCTCTGATTGGAGGGAGGTCCATTCTGCTGCGGCGTGCTGGGCGTCCCCGGTGTCCGAGTATACGTGTTCCTCTGAATGATCAACTCTACGACTGTCTTCTAATATCCCTGAAAACAGTCCTGTAATGACTTTAAGTTGAACTCAGGTTTATCTGGACTATGATTAAAAAATCTGACTCTTTCTTTCTGGTCCTGCAGATTATTTTGCTAAAACACTTGAAGTCACTTTCTGATAATTTTCTAAGATTACTGCAGGCGAGTTGTCTTCAGGGTGTGTGTGAGGGAGGATGCTCTTCGTCTCACAGTGACGCGCCCTCCTCCTCCTCCTCCTCCTCCTCCTCCTCCTCCTCCTCCTCTTCCCGGAGCTCTTCCAGGAGCGCTCTGATCTCCTCCTGAAGTCACCTCCTCAATACAAAAAGAAAGCCAGTCCTTTAACTCACACTGCATCCAAGTGCTCCACTCTCTCCGTCTCCAAGTTGCAAGAGCTGCACAGTTTGATTTGTTTCTGCAGAGAGAGAAGAGTCCTCAACAGCAGCAGAAGAAGAAGAAGAAGAAGAAGAAGAAGAAGAAGAAGAAGAAGAAGAAGTATCTCCACCCAGAGCAGCAGGAGTGAAGTGAAACGCTTGCAGCAGCAGCAGCACTGTATTCTGGGATGGCTGATGATGATGATGATGATGATGATGATGATGATGATGGTGATGATGAAGAAAAGGAGAAGTGCAGCTGGAGGAGGTCTCTGAAGTCGGAGGCTGAATGCAGAAGTTTGAAGAAAAAATCCTCCTCAGAAAACGTTTCTGTGGCGTCCTGCTGTAGTTTCCTCTCTGCTGCCCGAGAGATGAATGACTGAGAGCTGGATGCTCTCTCTCCCTCCCTCCCTCTCTCTCTCCCTCCCTCCCTCTCTCTCTCCCTCCCTCCCTCTCTCTCTCCCTCCCTCCCTCTCTCTCTCACTCTCTCACTCACACACACACACACACACACACTCATACACACACTTCAGTCAGCCCTCCCCTTCTCTCTCTCCTCCTCCTCCTCCCTCCCCCATGACTGAATCCACTCCAGTTTTCTTGGCGAACATGACGGAGCAGAAGTCTCTAATGTGACATGAAATGAACAGACGACTCGAACTCGATCCTGTCGCCTCGTCTGATGTTTGATTTTCAGCT
>NC_051051.1:26910879-26965879 GCF_904848185.1 Acanthopagrus latus | reverse complement strand
GTGTAGAAAGGAGCAGAGCCACTGATCCATTAACTGACCAGGCCCAGCTTGATTGGCTCCGGACGATCCCCTGAAATAGCAGGATTGGCTGTCGGCCAAGCGCCCATTTCCTGTGTGTCTGAGAGGAGCTCCAGCCACCGGGGCTCAAATGCATTTCCTGACTGTGTATAAAACTTTTATTAATGACCAGGAGTGCATCAGCGGCTATGCTCGCTCGCCCGCACTCACTCACTCACTCACCCACTCATTCACTCTCTCATCAAGGGAGGGAGAGAGAGAGACAGAGAGGATGATGGGAGTGAAAATGAGCTGCAAAGAGACACAACGTGAGGCGAGCAGGATGAGCGAGGAAGAGGGTGTGTGGGGGAGAGAGAGAGAGTGTGAGAGACACTGATGGATGGATCAGGAGATGAGCAGATAGAATTAAGTGAAACAAACCAGAGGCCAGACATTAAAAGAGAAGGAGAGATAGGCAGGAGCTCTCCTATAGGCTCAAACCTACAGTATCTCTTACAGTGTAACTCCATTACACACCAATACACTGCAGGTCACCGGGTGCACCTTTACCTCCGCTCAACTCGAAGGGAAGAAGAAGAAATCATGCTGATCTTCTAAATATGTAGAAAGATGACTGATTCTTACGATGGCCAACCATGCACAACACAACGTGAGTCTGAAAAACACAAAAGTGAGTCAGAAAACATGATTGCAAATTCCAGAAAACATCAGTAAAATGAATTAATTGACTTTCAACAGCTCACACCAGCTCTTCTTCTTCTTCTGTATGATTTCTGTCCCGCCCTCTCTATCCAACTTGCTGTTGTGATTTGAATCCGTCGTAGATTCTTACCTTTTTAAAACCAAACGTCTAGAAGTTTAGAAGTGTAGATAAACCTACTGACTTGGTTTGTGGACAAATACCTGCAAAACTAATTATTTTCTGATAATCTTCAGACTCAACTGTTGTAATTTCGCATTCAGTGTCACGATCCAGCTGTTTACGTCCATGTTTGTTTTATATCCGCCCTCGTACATTCCAGTTTCACTGCCGCCTGCAGGCCACAGCACCACATCACTACCAGAGTCAAAAACTCTGCACACAACATTCAACATCAGCATGCTAGTGTCGCTTTTCTGAGCATGTTAGCATGCCATCGTCAGCATACAGAGACTCCTCTGCTGCGATCACAACCAACACAAAGCAAGATGTTTTTCGTTTGTATTCATTTGCAGACGATAACTTGATTTTTGGGACTGATGTCAGTATTAGCAAGTAAATAATTCTGGTTATGAAACCAGTTTTACAATAAAACTTTGTCTTAAATTACATCAGTGCACTGAAACTGTAAACGTCACTGGTAGTTTTATAGTTATGAATTTGTAAGTTTCTAATAATGTTAAAATGTCATATTGGTGCTTATTGGGCAACCTATATGCCAATACTGCTTCATCTGTGATGGGTCAACATCAGCTCCGAGCTTTGAAAGATCATCATTGACCAGATTATTGACCAGTAAAGCCCCTGAACCAAAAAATATAGAGTTCCTGGTGGTTAAATCAGTTAATCTTGTCCCAGATTCTAACAAAGGAAGTCTTGATATTCACTCTGGTGATGTTACCTGCTCAGAACATCCTCTACCTGAGGATAAGTTCCTGAAGCTGAGAGCTGTGAGAGAAACAACACGATGTGACCTCTGATCACACCATAAAACGTGAATGGGGAGATGAAATGTGTACAGAGGAGCGTAATTACATCAAATGGATGAAAGATGAGAGCTGTCAACACTTTCCTGGCAGGATGGAGAGACTGAGGAAGAGAGAGAGGAAGAGAGGGGGAGAGGGGGAGTGATGACTGTCGTGACTGGTGGAAAACTGAATCAGACTGATCAGACACAACCTGGCCAGTCATCAGACCTGGCAACCAGGGAGGGGAGAGCCGTTAGAACACAACAGCACGCTTATCTGTTTGTTCTTCACTTCAGTTTGTAGGTTAGTTAGTTTGCTGTCGTGTCTCGATTTAAAACGACCAACAACTGCAGTTTCACTTTTCTTTCTAATAGAAGTGAATCTCGTGGTTCAGTTGTGTGTTTGGTGCTCACGCTTGTGTTTGATAGACCTGGTAACTTGAATCTTATGTATGTACGAACCTTGTTGGCATTTGTTTAGTTCAAAGTAACAGAAAGATGCTGAGATTGTTGAGTCATCCACAAACATATTTTCATGTCAAATATGGCGTCGGACCATCAAACTAAAGATGGACCGTTCTTCTTCAGCTGATTCTTTAGGTTGAGTTGTGGGTCTGTATTTTTTGTTGACTTCTAGCTGCCCATCACATTTTATTGGTTTTAGTGGTTTTATTTCAGCATCAGATATCTGTGTTTAGCAGCACAACCTGCTACTATGGAAAGAGACGAATATTTCCCTCAGGAGGTGGTGGAGACCCAAAACAGAGCTAAAAGAGAGGGAACATTGGACTAACTTCCACCAGGCGGGCAGAATCATGGTTCAGCATGAACGTTGCTCCATGAACTGTCTGAAGACGAATCCGGGCGTCACTACTAATGTTTCAGGGCTTCCAGTGTGGATCAACAGATAACGGATATCTGAGCCAGGACGATTGCTAACAGGTTCTGGACCGGCTCCTCTTTGCTTCACATGGACTGTTTACCTGCCTACCTTACTGGTTGCAGCCCAGTAGATTTCACTGCAGCCATACCACCATGCATCTAACCTTCAGTGCAATGATATCAGTTGAAAATGAGGCCCAAAGCTGCAATAAATCAGAATCTTCCTTAAATTAAGCTTGTTCCTGCAGCGTCAGTGGTCAGGTGAGAGCTTCAGGAAACCGTGAATGCTGCATCATTTTAACCACAAGAATATTAGAGAGGCAAAATCTCATTACATTCATTTGGCTGATGCTTTTATCCAAAGCAACTTCCAATAAGTGCGTTCTACCTCAGAGGGAGAAGGAGAAGAGAAAACTGAAAGAGACGGAACTGAAACGCAAACGAAACTTGTAATGCGATGAAGTCACCGCTCCGGACGTCGGACTGTAAAAGCTGCAGCAGCTCTCGCAGCAGAGCGCAGCCCGGCGTGGAGGTGGGGGGTTGGTGGTGATGTCTGCTGTGACCCCGTGTACCCGCACACACACATGCACACACACTTCCCGACCCCACAGCCAGGCAGGGGGCTTCAGTGGGTCGCTGACCCCAGGCATGGGGCCTGGTTACTGGGAGAGAGGGGTCGATAGGCCTGGCTGTGTGGAGGAGAGGGTCAATAAGGGTGAAGCACAGAGAAAACCTGATTTTCATTTCACTTATTGTCTTTTTTACTCAAATTCCTTAAAGAATAATGAAGCTTTTCTACTTTCCAATTATTGAATACATTCTATGAAGTTTTACATCAATTTACATCATTTAGGTTTTTAGCAACAATGGCCGCCGTCCACACGTGTAGATAAACTGAACCGAGCTGAGAGAGAAACACAGATCTCACTGTGGAGCTTTACATCAACAGGGATTATTGTAAAATCTGTGTTTTACTTCTGCAGAATTTCCCTTATTATTGATAAAGCAGGGCATTTCTTCAGTGCTTCTCTGGTCCTTGTAGCTTGAATGTGTCAAACATTTTACAAATGATTTCTTGGTTCATCACTGTCGCCTGCAGTCGATCAGCAAAACAGCCTAAAACCAAGACTTGTGTGTTTGCAGACATTTATTTTCTGTCTGCACGTGTATCTACTGATGTAGCTCTGATATAAATAAATAAATACACACATTCATGTTGTGTCAGTTGGTTGGTATATAGTGTTTGTTTTGCTTTTCTTTGTTCTAGTTGATGTTTTATGACACGTCCTCAGTACAATAATACTCTCCATTAGTTGTTGCAAAAATGAACAGTGGCATGAAAAGAAAAGTTAAATTATGATCAGTCATTTTGCAGCGATAAGTGAAGTTATATCTGTTTTCTGTGCTTGTCAAGAAGACTCAAAGTTCAAACTTGCATGGCCACGTCTGTTCGAGAGTCCAAGTTTGGTTCTGATCTCCACGGGCTTCATCAGTGGAGCGTCACGCCGGTCTGATATTGCTGAGTCGCTGAGATTGTGTTAATTTCATAATTTTTCCATGATCTTTTTGTGCTTCTTCCACGAGTCTGTAGGCTTCGTAGTTTAATGGTTTCAGTAAATGTGATTATTGCTGTAATGACTCCAAAACTACCTGGTTAGGTCTCACAGGAAAGGAACAGCAGTCTCATCAGTAAAAGTCTGGGTGTGTTTGATTTGTCCATCCATCGCTCTTGCTATGCTACACCTGACTTCCTCCTTTGCTCCCGTCATAGTAACTCCGGCCACTAGAGGTCGTACAGCCGCTCGTGTCTCCAAGAATTCATTTAAAGAGGCTGTTCAGACTTTAAAGCACCAACTGGTCTTTTCTGTTCATTTCCACCTTTTGTTGTTCAGTTCCAACTCTTTTTTTTGCCAATATTAATATCATACTTCCATTCATGCCAATAAAGCATATTGATCTGGTTAGAGAGAGAGAGGGAGAGAGAGGCAGAGGCAGACTGGAGTGCGTAATGGGGAAGCATTGATTATGGCTGTTAACTCTGGCTCTTTGATGTGGATAATGCAGTCTCTCTCTTCCTGCCTCTGCACTGCCTTTACACTCTAAAACCCCCGGGCCTCAGAGGATATTGGGTTTACAGAGAGCGTATACATCAGACAGGCTGCATATGCTTGAATGTGACAGAAAGAAGGAGACACAGGACATGTGATCATGGACGACGTGTACAGACATGGAGATTAATGTGTGGACATTTTTATGTAAAAGAGAAAAGTTGTCGTGGAGAAAGTTGGAGATCGTCGTCCAGAGAGAGAAAAACAAAACAACATTTTCAGTTTCATAAAATTCCCAAAAGCAGAATATGTTTGGACTCGAGGGACGTCACATCTCGTGATCGTAGGAGTTTGAATATGAGTCCGTCGGGAGCAAAGGAGGAAGTAAAGTAACGTTATTAAAGAGTCCACAGAGACAGAAGAGGTCGGGCCGGACGGGTCGACTCAAGTTCTGATTACTTCCTCATCTCAGCTGTTCATTTAACCGTGACCAGGATCGTCCCATAATGTCTAACATGTTATCATTAAAATCCTGATCGCTCTGTGAAACTAACGACCTACCAAGTCACTAGCCTGCCTAGCCTGTTCGCTAACAGCATCAAAGCAAACAGCTATTACCTTTTACTTTCCATTTAGTGAAGTTACCCCATAGACCGGAATGAGAACTGGTGCAGCCACACCTGACGTATAAAACATAACCTTCGTCATCACTTCACGCTTTATTTAAGAAGACTTGAAACTAGAGACTGAGACCATAAACTGTGTAGGAAACTGTCCACAGAGGCCTTAAACCAGTGGAGTCGCCTCCTGCTGGACAGCAGACAGAATGCAGCTTTAAGGCACTTCAGCATCGGCTTCCCTTTTCTCAGACCCTGAAGCATTTAAATATTTTAAAGAATCATTGAGTCAGAGGAAAGAAGTCACTCTTATATATAAATTTGTATATATGTCTATACTATGTGTGTGTGTGTGTATATATATATATATATATATATATATATATATATATATATATATATTAGATAATGCTTGAAATGATGTGAACCCTTATATCTCATATTTGTATTGTTTGTTTTATCTTTTTTTTCTTGAGCAGTCGCAGCAAAATATTTCTCCTTTCCATCTTTTTCTCTTTGCTTCTATCACACAAATCATATCATCCTTTAATCCTGCATTTATTTAAAAAACAAATGTGGTCATATGATGATTTGATCCAGGTTTAAATAACTTAAAATATATTTTTGTTTGTGTCGTGTTTCAGTTTGAGTCCTTATATTTAATTCATGAGGCCGACATGGGACGTGTCAGTGAGAAGAGACGAGGGGATCAGACATCAAGAACTGAGCTACAGCAACAGGAGTAATAATAATAATAATAATAATAATAATAATCAGTCAATGTTGCTGACATTTTGAAAGAATAAACCTGAGAATCTGTGAGGCACAAACTTAACAAAAAAGAAAACATAAATAAACATAAACAAAAATAAACCGAGTAGAAATATATAAAATAAATCTTAAGGAACACATTTTATTATCTGTTAACTATCTACTTTTATTAATATAATCCGATTTGAGAACTGACACTATATATTTTCCTTTCTAATCCTTCTGCTCTGAGCGTCACGTCGTCACATTTCATATTTTCCTTTGTAAAGCTCTGTACTTTTTAATATTTCCCTGAACTGTTCACTTCTCATGCATCTTTTCCAGAATCTCAAATCTGAATAATTTGTTGACATTATGAATTAATTATTGATCATACTCCTGTAATCCTTCTGCATGTAATCTGTGGTAATCTCATGTAATCTGTTACTCCCTGGCTGTACGACAGCACACTCATGATGGTTTGTGGCCATGTGGGCTCTGAGAGCAGCGACTGAAGTCAAAATGGTTGACGAGCAGCCAACAGAGCCAAGCCCTACAGAGCTGCTATGACCTCATTCTGTGTCTCTGCTCCATCAGCTCCACTCTGTGACCCCAGAGAGGCGGAGCAGCCGAGGGGAGCTGCCTCCCTCTGCTGGACTCGCTCAGAACCACAGCCGAGTCCTTCATGAGCGGCTCAGTACCGAGTTCTGAAGGCGACATACCATCAGGAGCATTTATGTTGTAGTGTGGAGGTCCAGTAATCTTTCACCTCCACAGCATCGGGTCAGCACTGGGCTGCACCACGCATCGTCCTGCTGCCAGGAAAACTGTCAAGACGTGTTCGTATTTCTCTAAAACAAACAGTGACACTGGTTTTGCAGTACAAAGCTCAGGATGCAGCGATGGTGCTCCTGCAGAACTTCTGACCAGGGGAACATGACGGAGTCTCACAGACTGATCTGGGTTCAGGGAACTTGCCAGTTTCACGTGTATGTTTCTAGTTTAGAGGTCGTGGTCGTTTCCACAGGAGGAGCAGGGAGCGTATGCTGGGTTTTATGGTATTTTGCAAGGAAAGGCTGAATAATAATGCTGTCAAAGTCCCAAAAAAATCAGTACATTTTCATCCGGACAGGATGAACAATGAGCTGAACGCTGTCGCATCGTTCTCACATCGACACTGAACAAGTGAATAAAGAGAAGAAGATGGAAAAATGAGATGACAGACTGATAAAGTACAGAAAGCAAATATTTCAGCATTCATCAATCAGCTGTCGACCTTCAGTAACATGAAACAATCTGTAGCTCAAAGCTGTTTTTACTCAATGGAGCTTTAAAATGAACCATCATGTTATATTTAACACGTAAAAAGGGAAAATAAACGAGAGTGAGAGATAAAAGAAGCTGAGAAGTTAAATGTTCCTGGAACTCGACTGTACTGTGTTCGTCGAGCAGTTCTCATCACACTTCAACTGGAAATTCAGTAAAACACGAAACATGTGAACTTTTGTAAAGACACAGAAGTGATTTTAATCAAATCTATCACAGCGGAAACATTTGTTATCGGACCGGGCCGAGGCGCTGAAGCCAGCAGCCCGAATCCTGCCGGAGCTGAAAACAGAGAAAAACAGTTTGCATACGAGAAAACAAATTCAGACTCTTTATCTGCAGATCAACTACAACCAGTTAATTCAGCTACAGCATACAGTTAATTCTCTGCTGGCAAAGACGGGCAGGACCGGCTCTCCTCACAGGTCATTACTGACAACAAGCTGCTGTGAACTGAAGCTGAACAGAACAGTGATGGCGGTCCAACACCAGCTTGCTATCACACTAATAACACAATGAGGCACTTGAGGTCCGTCACAGTCGACATATTTCTACTTGGATCAGAACCTCGGCTCCGTGTCCACTGGGCTGCTCTCTTCTCTCAGACTGTCACTCAAACATTTTAAAACAATTTCTCTGTAAAATGAAGGAAACTTAATCTCATCCTCTCCTCGTCCAGCAGTACAATCCTGCCAGAGTTTACACCATAATGTTTGATTCTCTGCAGCACTGAGCCGATGAGCTCCAGCAGCTTCCTCTGATTATGTAGCAGTGCATTAGCATTAGCATTAGCAAAGGTGTCCATGTATTGCAGCATGACTTTAAATTATGATTAGACAACAGAAACAGGTCACATGACTGAATATTTAAAATCTTCAGGATTGTGGAGCCGTCACACATAAAATGGGCCGGTCCAAATCTGCAGACGGACCCGGAGGATGTTAAAGAGGAATCAGAACTTGATACAGAATAAAATCTCGATGTACCAAATACATCCTTTAGCTGCAGCCACGACCCAGAACATGAGTCAAGCTTGGTGTTCAAAGTGTACATACAACTGAAATTTCACGTTTTGATGAATCATATGAATGTGTTTAATGTCAAAATCAACGCGATAAAAAAATAGAATATTCTCAAAAGTCTCACTTCTCTGTCTTCACCATGCTGACTAATATGAAGAGCCAGAGACATAAAACTCACAGATAAAACAAACAGTGTGTATGCACAAAGACAGAAATGAGCTTTCTTGCTGTCAGATGGATAATCTGTGTGCGCATGAATCCTTCCTTTTAGATCTCCATCATCATCATCGTGGAAACATCTGCACTCCCTCATTTATCCAAGAATGGATGCAAAAAAAAAAAAAACTCCCTGAAACATCTCAAACATTCATCAGACCTGAAAATGAGAAGCGTACAGATCAGCTGCTGTCGTTACAAACTGCTGTGGATGTAGAGAACACATCGTCGCTGTGAGAGCTCAATAATCTGAAAGCTGATCAGTGACTCGTCTACGGAGCTGAAACTCTTTACAGACTGGGTCACAGTTCAGGATCAAATACAAATATCATTAACAGGATGATGAAATTCATCACTCATAAATAATTTAAAATTAAGATAACAAACGCACCACTGAGTTATTTTACTGATTGCTGAACTTTAACTACCATCGACATCCTCAACAAACTAAAGTTCCGTCCTCCGAATCATTTCACCTGCAGTTTTCTCTCAGAAACCAACATGTCGGAAACATTCACACTCTCCAGTTAGAAAGATCAGCTCGCATGTGTTTTTGTGCATACACATCCGTCTCTTGGTCTGCAGGAGGGATTCATGTCGGAGCTGCAGAGTTTTAAAACAAGGAAAGAAATCTGTTTGAAGTTTAAAAACGTTGTGTGAGTTTATATCCAGCTGACTCAACATCTGTACTACAATATCTGTGATAACTCAGGAAGGTGAAAGTGTCAGAGAGCAACAATAAATAAAGAGGCAGCTGGAAACTTTCTACTCTGAACATTCATCAGCCTGCAGGTCGTTAGAGACGAGCACCCAGCGGACACGAAGCCGTCGACATGAAGCTTTAAAATAAAACACTTGAACAGAGAAAACTCAAGAAACTGTTTCCATGTTATTATTAATTATTATTATTATCATCGTGCTTTAAAATCTCTTCCACCATCATAAAACCCACAACATCATGCTCCAGGTCCAAACATCCAGACATCCACCCTCAACCCCACCCGCCCACCCACAATGCATCACACCCACAATGCATCACACCCAGAGTGAGACTCAAGTTCCTCTCATGGATGTGAGACATCCCACGGTCCAGTACAAACATGTGAACAGGAAGTCCCCGTGCACCTCTGAGACTAACAAAATAAAAGACCATAACACATAAAATCTACCAAAACAAAAGCAAAGCAAGACAAAAAAAACTCCCCTTTAGAACATTTTTCAAATGTTCGTCTGAACTGTGTCACAGGACGGTCACACATTCACTGAGCATGCCCAGATTACAAATATGGATTTATATTTATACGTATTTACATGCAGAGTAGCGATCAGAATCCACGTCCTCGTCCCCGGGGCTACGCTGGCTGTGGTGGCTCTCTGGAGGTTAAATGTTCGATGGCACCAGGTTCGTCTACACGTGACAACTGGAAGCTGAGGCGGCGCTCTGTGATAACTTCAGAGGCGTTCGGTTCCACGTGAGCTCGTCGTCTTCCCTGCAGTGACTCTCGACTGTCCTCTGACCACAACGTTGATCAGATAATAACTAACATCTGCTGATGAGCTGCTCACATCCGTCATCTTTAACTTGTGTAATGATTCGTGGGATGGAGTCAGCGTCACCGTACGACTCTGATTCATCTGGTCACTTTCTGTTTTTAACTCTTCCAGATTTACTGGTGAAATATCGTCTCTACATTCTGAATAAATTATTTCAACTTTAATATTAAATTTAACCCTAATGCTGCGTTCAGGCACTTTCTGAGAAGTCGTTCACTTCAGAATGTGTGAGCGACATTTAAAAAACATGCTCACAGCTGTTTCAAGTATTTGTGTGACGATGAAACGTGAGCCGTGAAAAATATTTCAGAAATATGCAAATTATCATCAAGTCAATGTTTCCTGTCATCCACCACCTCGACATCTCATGTACTGTAATTTCCTACAACTTTAGAATGCATCATGTGAATTTCACCTGTCAGAACAACTTCTTGCTGATTATTCTGACGCTACATGAACACACAATCAAATCATCAAATCATTTCTTTAAATTGAAAGTCAAATCATGACACTCCTACACTTCCAGCTGCAGCACCGCGCCACATCAACTCATTACGAACTGTTTGATACTCTCACTGAAACTTCAGCACAGAGAAGAAAACTGCCTCTGAAAACTGGTGGTGTGTCTTAAACACTCAGACTAAGTTTGCAGTTTGGATCTGAATCAGCTTCACTTTGTCTCCTCGGAGATTCATGCGTCTGATTTGAGGGAAGACGACGTCACGTGGAGCTCGATCCACCTGACCGTTTATCTGCACACCTGCCAGGTAGAGACGGGACAGAGAACTGATACAGCAATATATCACAACGCAGCCGCCTGTGATACTGACAGGGTCTTTAACTTTAAAGTGGAAATCTTCTCCTGGTCAGAGACTTTCCACATGTTCAGCCAGTTGTGTGTTGTAACACTCAGGTTGATATCACAGGTGACTGGTTTGCAGTATATGACAGAAATGCAATGTATCATGACGTCCCGTCTGTACAGCAGAGTGCGCTGTGAGCCTGTTCAGTGTTCATGAACGAGTCAGACTGAGAGTAAGTGTTGAATTTACAAGTGAGTGTTAGAGTAGATTACACTTTTATTTCATGATTTCTCAGGTGACGTTAAGCCAATCACAGGCGAGAACGGCACACAGACGATGTGTTTCTTGATTCTTTGTGAGATTTAGTGAGATTTTTCCAACCATGAACTTTAAGTTAATCGAGCAGGATTCAGTTCTGAAGGTGAGACTGGTGTTCGGACCGTCTCAGCTCTGAACCCTGTCCTGCGCTCGGCGTCAGTCCGGCCCAGTTCCCAGTTGTCATGATAGCTTGGACACAGCTGCCTTAATCCACTGCACAGCCAAGAGGCTGCAGCACTCTCAACAGATCTGGTTTGTGATTATTTGTTTCATAAAAAGCCAAAATAAAACCCCAAACAAGCTCAATTTGTTCAAAGACAGAATTTGAACCAATCATCCCAAATTTAGGGAGGGAGAGGGGGGATCTGAACCACCACCAACCCGGGGAGCCCTGAGGGGGAGGAGGGAGGGGAGGGACATGCAAGCAGGGGGGAGAGGGGGGATGACGTCTGGCTCTTCTTGTCATTCAGTCATTCCTGTCGGAGAGAAGCAGTGTGTCTTTAAGGGCTTGTAATGATTTCCTGTTCCGAAATAAACAGAACACAGATGCAGTCGTTACAGCGTGTGTGAGCAGAACATTTCCACACAGTCAGAACAGACGAAGACGACATGACGAGACACGAACAACTTCAAAAACAGAACAACTCAATACTCAATAACAAAAACAGCTTTTCACCACATGTGAGTGTGTTCAGAGGAAGCTGCATGTAATCTGATAAAGAAACAGTTGCATTGTGGGTAACATAGGCTCCAGGTTTTGTCGCTGCGTTCCTCTAACACTGTCAGACTCACAACAGAACCAAATAACACCTTTTATATTCCACATATTCTTCTTCTTTTTCAAAAACCTTGAGCCTACATTACCCATGATGCATCTGAGCGACATCGCTGGACACAATTCAACATGCAGCAGCACCTTTTTTTTACCACAGGGTGGCACCAGATCAGCTGATTACAGGTCAGATTCACAGAACAGTTTCTGCTTCACTGACCAATAAACAGCTTTATCACTGTGTGTGTGTGTGTGTGTGTGTGTGTGTGTGTGTGTGTGTGTGTGTGTGTGTGTGTGGTTAATGCACTATGGACCCAGCAACATTTCAAAAAACTCAAATTACACCTACAAGTAGAAACAGGTCCAAATAATAAAACTGAAAACATGCACAGATGTGATTTCTGAACACGATCGTACTACAGAACGTTGTATTTCTTCAGACGCTGTATTTCATGCGCAGCCACAGACGCGACACCTTCACTGTGACCTTCTGTGTGTACATGTGGAATCTGCTGAGACTTTGTGAGAGAGTTTAACACGACGCCTCGAAGCCGACTGAGTTAATCTGCTTGGCATCACGAGACTCACAGACTCCTCACAGCTGCTGCAGGCCTGAACGTGTCCTGCACACTGGGCCGAGCAGCACCGAGCGGCTCGTATTAGTATCTGCTCTCTGCTGCTGTTACCTGTTTGATCATCTCCCCGGTTCTCTCGATGACGATGGTCTTGGCTTCTTTGACAGGCGAGGTGCACTGGTAGTCGTCGCTCAGCAGGCCGAGGATAGGGTACTGGTTCCTGTACCTGCTCACACACACGCACACACACACACGCACACACACACACACACACACACACACACACACACATGTGTTCAGATGTGGCCTGGACAGACAGGTGTTGGTGGACAGGTTCAATCCTGCAGGTATTTCTTCCTTCTCTTTAGTCACCTTCATCAGATACTCTGCTCTGTGTTTTCTCACCTCCACAGCAGATTAAAGTAGCAGGACTAATGGAGAAAACAACGTGTGAAGACGTATCGACTCAAGCTGAACAATCCACTCCTCTGCTTCGTACTGCAGAGAGGTCTGAGATGTTTCTGTGGACGCTTTCAGACGTTTGCATCCATCTAAAGTTAACATAACGCTGAGAATCCAAACTGACAACAGCTGCTGAGCAACTACGTAAAAAACTTTCAGAGCCCCAAAAATCAGAAACTGATATTTTTGCTCTTTGTGTTCTTTGCGAATCAACTGTGCAGTGATACAGACAGAAAATAGTTCCTACATGAAACTGACAACCAGCTCTGTGGATTCACTTTAGTAACCACAGTCCTTATACCAACACACGTCCATGGTAACATCTCAACACTGCTCCTTCTGGAGATATTTAAGACGAGGATGAAGAACAGTAAGCAGCTGGACATCTGATAGCTGGATAAGTTCTGACATCATGTGATCCGGTCCTTGCTGGCTCTGACTGGTTCTGTGGTGTCGTACCGTTTAGTGATGATGGTCTTGGTGACGTTCTTGGAGCTGTCGTTCCTCTCCTGCAGCAGCCGCCTGATCTCCTGAGGGTCACAAGAGGTCAGACGGTTACTGCTGATTCAAGCTCATTAAAACAAGATATCTGCATGTGTTCCTCTGTGTGTGTGTGTGCGCGTGTGTGTGTGTGTGTGTGTGTGTGTGTGTGTGTGTGTGTGTGTGTGTGTGTGTGCGCGTGTGTGTGCGCGTGCGTGTGTGAGAGTGAGAGTGTGTGAAAGTCAAACAGCAGGTCGTCTCAGCAGCAGCCTGAGGAAACACAAACATTCCTGAGGTGAAGTTAACTGACAGCTCGCTGCACCGCTCAGGCCACAGAATGTGGTCGGACCTGACAGGTGACACCTGATCAGTGTGTATTTCATATGTGTGTGTGTGTGTGTGTGTGTGTGTGTGTGTGTGTGTAAACAGATGAGGATTCTGTGGAAGAAGCTGGTCTGCTTGATTTGCATATTTATATGCGTCCTCTCAGGTGAGTCACGCACCTCGTTCTGCTGACTGAACACACATAAAACACACATGCACACACACACACACACACACACACACTCCCCCCTCCTCTGGTCAGTGGGACTGAAAGCTGATGATCTAACAGGGTAATTCTGTGGCTCTTATTTCAGTTTTGTCGTTCGGGTCAGAAACAAACACGACTTCCTTGAGTAAATCTGACTCGCTGTAGTTTCACACACATTTTTAAAACAACATGTTTGTGCTGTTAATGATGACTGTTAACCACAGCAGAGGTTTAGCATGTGTTGGACTTCAACTACAGATCCTGCATGCTGTACATCAGTTAGAGGTTAATTATGTTTTACAACTGTATTTATGATTTCTCTAGTTTCCTAAATCAGTCAGCAGACTGTGAAGTTTTTTAATCCTCCCTGAACATGGAGTCTGTGTTCAGTTTTATCAAAGTTATGCTCATTCAGTCACTGAAGTGCAGACACAGACGATGTCACAGTGTCTGTCTGTGTGAGTGACAGTGGGTGTGTCTGTCTCAGACCTCCTCCTGCCGGGTGATGGTGGTCTGTCGCTGCTCCAACATGGAGAGCAGCTCGGAGATCTTGAGCTGGAGACTTTTCTCTGACGACGACTTGGTGGTGGTGACCTCCGTCTGCATCGTCGTTATCTGGGTCTGCAGGAGGACGGAGAGAGGCAAGGGACAAACTAGTGAAAATACATTGCAGGTATGTAAATGACAATATTTTTCATAAACACAGATTACAAGAACCTGTTGTGCAGGATTTGATCTTCCAGGAGAGTATTTTTAATGTTTGGGTCATTGAATATTCAGTTTTATAGACAGTCTGTATGCAGCACATCAACAGAAGCCCTGAAGGGTCTTAAATAAACTTAAATTGTTTTTATTTTCAAGACATCAAAAGCGTTGCTTCCTCTTGAACATGTATAAGCCATGACCCTTTGTGCTTCCACAGAGACAGTCATATTCAAATATTCTGTATAAGTCTTTTTTCTGATGAAGACTGCACCACCCTGCCTGTCTGGCCTTCATCAGAGGGTGGTGCAGCTCCTGATGGAGACCAGATAACACAGGCGGGGCGACGCGACTTCACAGACACAGAAACTCTGTATGTTCCTGCTTGATGTCGGCTGACCGGACAAGAGCTGATTAACTTGTTGTAGAAAGTCAGAGTGCTGTTAGTTTCCTCTCCATGCTGATGTGCTCACAGCTGACTTCAGGGCATTAGCATGCAAACATTCACTAATTAACACTGGACAAAAGTGCAGCTGAGGCTCATGGGAACGTCGTCACTGTCTGAGTTTTGATGTCATGATGGCGGCAGATAAAATCCCTCAGACTGTTTTCAATCCGTCCTGAGTTGGACGTGAGAGTTTGATTCTCACCCGCAGCCTCTGAATCTCCAGGTCTTTCTCTTTCCTCATGGAGCTGAGCTGGTCCTGGTACTGACGGGACAGCTCCTCCGTCTTGATCTGCAGGCTGGAGCTGTTGGCCTGGCCCGCCAGCTGAGGGACAGACGGAGGGGACAGAAAATCATCACTCCTGTTGCAGAGTTGACAAAAGTACGTGATCTTTGTTCAGGACAGCAAACACAAAGTAATCTCCAAACTGATGTATTGTGTTTCTGGTGGATGTGCTCAGATGTTCTGATTCTGATGGATGTTCTGATTCTGGAGCTTCACCTTCTGTCGCAGCATGTCGTTCTCCTTCTCCAGCACTCTCATCCTTCCCTCCAACTCTTTGAGCTTGAACTCGCGACTTGAGTCGGTGTTTCTGGTGCTCATCAGCTGACTCTCCAGAGAGCGCTGGGCCGTGCTGGTTTCCTTCAGAGACAGCTGGAGAGAGAACACACACACACACACACACACACACACACACACACACAAAGTCAGAAACACACTCTGAACAACAATCCTGCAGTGATGTACTGTTGTTTTATTACTGGAGTGTTATTTGTCCACAGATTTATCAGTTTGTCTGAACCTCTCACCCAACCTCTGCCTCTCTCTCACCTGTCTCACACACACACACACACACACACACACACACACACTTGTGTACCTGCAGCTGTCTGTTGTTTTCTCTGACGGCCTCCAGCAGACAGTCGTACTGGTTCGCCTGGTCAGCTTTGAAACTCAGATCTCTCTCCAGCGCTTCCTTCTCAGCCTCCAGACGCTGAAACATCACAAACATCCTCATGTTGGAACATTTACACGCTACATTTCATCAGGATCATAATCATCAATCAATAACATCTTTCATCAGCTGGAGAAACTGGACACAACTCTCTTCTGTCTGAATTGTTCCTGTGTTTCTTTCTTTTCTATGTCTGAAAAAAAGAAAAGTTTATTAAAATGTCTGACAGGATAATTGTTTATGTTCAGGAACGCAGAACGCGATGAACCTGACGGAGTCAAACCACATCAGCCGTCATCACGCGGCCTCACGCCTGACATGGAAACACTCTCATCAGATCGTTTGTCTGTGAGGACAGACTGCTCTGGATCGACACGTCGGCATGTATGCAAATGTTTTCTTTATATAATCGTCCTGATGCAGTCGGGTAAAAACTGCAGCAGTGGAAGACTTCTCACTTTCATAACGTTTTAAAAAAGGTGTCAAGTTTAATAACAGGCAACAATAAGTCACTTCAACGAGGAAGTCACGAAGCGTTCTGGTGTTTTATCTGAATGTCTGATGGAGTCAAAGTTTTATGTTACTCATCATGTTCTGATAGGAACACTGTACGTTTTAACACCACGACATTTATTAACAGCTTCAGTTATTAGTTTAAAATCTATAATACATAAAATATCACCTGTTTTTTTCTGCTGTAACTGAAATCATTCACCTATCGACAACCAAGACTGTTACAATCCTGATCAATACAGAAACAAATAAATGACTGTGGTACTAAAGTGTGCCAGAGGTCATCTAAACAATACATGTAGAAATCAATTAAATAATGTATGTTATGTGACAAGTGTGAGAATACTGATCAAAACAACAATGATCAGTTTGTCACATTAAAATAATGAATTACAGACAGTGTCAGACGATCTGATCGTTGTGCTGCCGACGTGTTTGATTGTGTTTCATGTGGAGGCTCCACATCTGGTGGCTCATCCAGATGTGCAGGTGACCTGATGCTGGAGGCTGCAGTGTCGGTGTCAGAGTGATGTTCGTACCCTCAGGTCCTCAGACATGTGGAGCAGCTCCTCTCTCAGGCTGCTGAAGGTGGACAGCAGCAGACGCATGCTCTTATCTGCAGTGAGGCGAGTCTGAGGCAGAGAACAGGCCGACGAATCAACACCAGAGTCAGAGACACCGATCTGCTCCTGATGGTACGAGCTTCAATAAACCACGTCTTACTTCATGTTCACCCTCCTGTTCAGTATTTATTATCAGTATACAGGAAATATTCACATGCTTATAACACAATATAATGTTGTTGTAAACGGTTAATAAACATAAACAAGCAGGACATTAGAGAGGCTGATGGATGTGCATCAGATCTCACCTGCAGCAGGTAGCGGATCTGTTGTTTGGTCAGTTCAGTGGCTCCTTTAGGAAGCAGAGCCTCCACCTCCTCTCTCTCCACCTGGACGGACACACACACACACACACACACACACACACACACGCACACAAAAACTAAGGACTCAATATTTTTCTCTGATTTTGTTGGAATGAATTTTAGAAATGACAGAAACACAAAAGAGTCAACAGAACAACAGCTGTCCGTCTCATGTTTGATGTTTTCTTCTTGTATTCTTGATACAATGTGTGTTTATGTTCAGGCTGTAAGTTTCTCTCTGACCACAGACGAAGTCGTCGCTGCTGATCTCAGGTCAGATTCAGACGTGTCGGTGTCTCACCTTGTAGTCGTTGCTCGGATCCAGCTGGTGTTTCCTGTAACACACAGAGAGGAAGACGAACAATGAGGACGACAGCATGACGTGTGTGTGTGTGTGTGTGTGTGTGTGTGTGTGTGTGTGTGTGTGTGTGTGTGTGTAAACAGATTGCTTGCTGACATAAATGAATCTAACATGTTGGA
This sequence comes from Acanthopagrus latus, assembly GCF_904848185.1. Classification (NCBI taxonomy): domain Eukaryota; kingdom Metazoa; phylum Chordata; class Actinopteri; order Spariformes; family Sparidae; genus Acanthopagrus; species Acanthopagrus latus. The sequence goes on along the minus strand of NC_051051.1, from coordinate 26,947,813 downwards.
CTTTTGGCTCTGATGCAACATGAAATCTGTAGAGAAACCATCAAACAAACGTACCGGAGGTATAAATATCATTTCATATCGTGTCAAACAAATCTTTTTTTAACTTTTAGGACGTTGATAAACTCTTGCCAGGTTTTCATTCAGAGAATCGTTGATTTCCAAACACCTGGTTCACCTGCTGAGTCTGCAGGAGGAGACGAAGTGAAGCAGCGTCGATGGAAAGAAACCAACCGAAACCTGCCGCTCACCTGTCGCAGCACGCCGCTCACCTGTCGCAGCACGCCGCTCGTGGTGCTGATCCAACACACCAAACCCAGCATCCGTCTCCATGACAACCTCCCACTAGCCTACTGTACACAGTGGGATAGTGACCCCAGACTGCCTGATGTCATCTCATAAAGACTCTTCATTAGTTTTATGGCATCATGATGGAAAACTGTTTCCAGGAGGATCCGCGTGTTCAGAGTCTGAGTCATGAGAGTTAAACTGCCAGCTGACGGTTTATTACCACACCTCGCCTGCAGGACGGCTGGAAGAGTTCAAACTTACTTTCCGCGGATCTTGGACACGTGCTCGGAGATGCAGGAGTGGATGTCGCAGTTCTTCCTGTAGACGTCGGCCAGCAGCTCGCCGAAGTAACGCGTGTCCATCTTGGTCGGCTGCGGGACGTCCCTCACCTCCGTCCTCACCTCCGTCCTGGAGATCTTCTCGATCGGCTTCTGCTGGATGACGTTGATGATCTCCACCTCCTCCACCTCCACCGTTTCCTCCTCCTCTTCCTGCTCCTCCATCTCTTCCTCCTGGAGGAACACAGCAGAGACAGATTTCAAATGTTATACAGTAACATGGTTGTTTTTTATTAACCTTTCTGTACAACACGTGGAATGAATCTGTCAGGTGTTATTGATCCTGATGAGACTTCATGGTGACTCATTAACTGAGCAAACTGAACAAGGAAGTCAAAACTTCACCCACAGATGTTCTTTCAAATCCAAGATCATTAGTCAGAGTGTTTTCTGAAAGAAGTTGAACAAACGAACAAACAAACGAACAGAAGAAATAAAGAGACCACAAAGTTTTTCACCACGAGATTCAAGACATCAGATTCTTTCTGTCATTGAAGGTCTCTGCTTTAAAAACGATGACTAAAATCACAAAAAGGTGAATGGAAATCTTTTTGTTGCCAAATGTGAGCTGATGTCTGATGACAACATTTTTTAAAAAAAAACAGAAGAAGCATCTGGAAGATTTTGTTTGCAATCAACGTGATTATAGACTTCGGATGCAACGAGTCAAACTCCTGAAAAACTCCTGATGCACGATAAATATCAGCCTGATACTTAGAAGTTATATTAAATACAGAATGTGCAATTATCTGTTGACTGAAGGTGTCTGACATGAGAAGCAGGCAATAATCGGTTATTGATATCAGCTGCTGACATGAACAAATCATTAACACAATCGTCTGCACCGCAGTGAGACACGTCGGTCTGCAGGTTGTTTCACAGTCACAGTTAAAATAATTACAGACGTCCTTCAAACCCACAAATATTCTGATGATGACAGTTCAGACACAACAAACACGCTCAACCTGATTCAGATTATAGAGATGGCATGTTTGTTAGAAGCTTTTACAGATGTGTGTTAAACTGTTTTTTCCTTCTAGGCTGCAGCTGAAGCACCGTTACAGCTGGACTGATGTTACAGAAACAAACAAAGAGGAATTTAATCTGAGAGCAGTCAGGCACACGACTGCAGAGATATCACTGCAGCCCTCCTCGTGTGTGTGTGTGTGTGTGTGTGTGTGTGTGTGTGTGTGTGTGTGTGTGTGTGTGTGTGTGTGTGTGTGTGTGTGTGTGTGTATCGATTGTTATAAGTGGAGGAGCGTTTATTAAAGATGGTTCCGTTGATTTCAGCTCCTTCGTGTTTGTAAAATTAAATTCCCACACACACACATCTGCAGTGATTGATCGTTTCATTGATACGCTTCTCATCACACACACACACACACACACACACGATTGTTTTCATTCGTATTCTGTGGCCGTTGTCATTTGACTACTTCAGATGTGTCTCAGGAGTGTCTGGTTTGCAGGTTCCACATGTGAGCGTCCGCCTGGTGCTCACACTGGTCTGGTCCGGTCCTGTCCCGGTTCTGGTGTCTCGACTGCCACAGTAATCTTTCTTCATGAGCAGTTTATTTCTTACATCATAAAGAAATGAATGGGAGCTTTGATGATCCAAAACTTCAAACATTATTGCCCCCAGGAGAGTGAGATCGAACAGAGTGACAGGCCCGGTTCCCAGGAGGGAGGACGCCATGTTGAAACAGGACGGGGACGTCCCGAGACCGAGCCACGCAGACACACTGTCACCTGAAGCAGCATCAACATGTTCTCATGTCCTCAATCTGAGCTGAGGGACTAAAACCAGGAAGGAGGACATAAATGATATGTGGTGAGACCGTCCACATACTCTTGGTCACATCGTTAAACATTGATAATTTGTTTTTAAAAGGCTCAGTGATCGATCCAGATCTCCTCAATGCAGCCACACACACACACACACACACACACACACACACACACTCTTATCTGCATGTAGCAACAGAGTCAAACAGATGTTATGTAACCTGTTATCAGACACCACGCTGCTGTGTGTGTGTGTGTGTGGCGGTCCACTCCGACATCATTTACTGTATTTCTGCTTTTCAGTTGATGGTTGTTATGAATCACAGCTTCCTGTCGGTTCCACCCGGCAGAACTCGAGTGTCAACACGACCTCACCTGCTTCTTATCAGCGAGGTGAGATTCTGATTAAATCTGATACATGAATCCAGTCTGACGCGTCGATGCTTGTGACAGACGGCCGGTCGGGTTTTTTAAGGCCTCGTATTTTAACCCACTCGTCTAAAAGAATTAAAGTCCGAGAGATCAGCTGAACGTTTGTGTTTTGTGTCGTTATTATGTTTTCTGTGTCCCAGCATGCATCTGTCTTCACACAGTGAGTGTGTGTCTCTGATCCCAACATGTGTTATGATGCAGGACACTCGTTGGAACACAACATGCAGATCTGATGACAGGAGGAAATAAAGTGCTGAGGAGCAACAGACGGACCTCATTCATTTATCGTTTGATTGATCTGTTCTGTTCACTCCTGATGAAGATGACTCACTTGTTGTACAACATCATATATTATCAATGATTTACTAATGATCGACTGTTGAGGCAGCCAACTATCACAACAGTAACGTTTCTATGACAGAACATGTAAGACTTGTTAATCTGTCCTACATTATTAGTTTCACCTTCATAATGCTCAAATTCAAGCACTTTTCAGGCATTTTAAGGTGCATTTTTAAGCTTTTCCAGTACCTGAAAACATGAAACTGCACGTTGAAAACCTCCATTTTAATTCAGCTGGGTCCTGCATCATAAATACACGTCTGGTTTGTACGGCTGCCAGTCATGAGGACAGAAAACTCACAGATGTGTGACGATGGACTCCGGCGTCTGTTCGAACTCTTCGATCAGACGATGATTTATTGTGACGTACGTTACCTCCCGTCCAGCACCTGTATGGACTCTGTCCTTCTTTATTCTGGATGCTCTCATGTAATCTTGTTTATACGTTTGAACTCAAATGATAATTTATGTTTTAAGACAGATTAAGCGTATATATTGTGTGTGAGCAGGGTCGTGCTGACGGGATGTTTCAGGTTCACCTGGTTTCTCTCCTGGCCAACAGAAACAGAAACACACAGCAGGATGTCGACGTGTGTTTTCATGACGCACCACATGTCAAGAACAGTCTGTCGTCATGTTTTCTTAACTACACAAACTGTGGCGGTCCAACCAGATTCCACAGGTGGAGGATCAGGACCAGAACTTTCCCAGCAGGTGAAGTTTACATTAATAAGACTCACATGAAGTCCTGCAGCATCTCAGTGTCGTGTCAACTCTGCTGTGTTTATAATCTTTAACACGCAAGAAGAATCAGACACAATCACACCTGCACTAACCAGCATCGACAAACCAGAACACTACGCTTCATCTACACGACTCAGCTGTTCCTGATCAACTGGTCGTCAGAGTGACAGGAAGAGAAACGCTTCAGATGCAAACGTTCTCCTTCAAAGTGTTTCTCAGTAACCACCAGCACTGATGCACCACAGCCAGCGGGTGAAAATGACGCCATCGTCACAGGAAACAGGAGCTGAGGTTCATTTTGCAGTAAGAAAATAATACAGGCCACAAACAGGAAGAAAAACAAAGGAGGCTAAAAGCCCTGAAAGATCTCAGCTTAGATTTCACTGAACTCCAACAAGCTGAGTGATTGTGAAACTGCAGAGTTCTGACCCACACAGACCGGCTGAGAGGAGTCTGGTTCCTGCAGGGGGCCGGTTCTGTCTCTCCCTGTTTCTGGACCCTGTGCCTCGAAGGGATACTGTGCTCACTCGTCACAAAACCTGAATTGAAACTGCACAGTGCATCTTTCTTCCCAAACAGTCAGAAATCTAATAACAATATGACTGGAAACTAACACTGAACATGTTATTCTGAGGAAACATTCAGTCGCATGTGACCTCAAAGTCAGCATGTCTGAAGTAACAAGAGGGAAACTCATCATATTTCCTTATTTACAGTCACTTCGTGCAGATAAAACTGTCAAAATTCAGTGCTGAGATGGAAAAACATTGAAGGGGAGGGAACAAGAAGAAAGTCTCCTGTTTATTAAATCACACACTGGCTGTTTCAGGCCACAGGGCGGGCACAGAAGCTCCTGACTGGTCGACTGACACGTCGATCAATAATCCAGATAGTCAGCAGCCATTTTATGTAACTGTAAAATTATGTTTTTTGACCAATAAAAGTGTGAAACTGTGTTTGTATCACTTGCTGAACTAGCTTAATAAAAAAAAAACTATTTGAATGAGCAACATGAAAACACACGAAACTGAAGGTAGCCTGCATGTTTTCCACACTACACATGGCCACACACCTGTGACACTGATCCAGGTGTCACAGTGGTTCAGTAACCAATGACTGAACTGACACACGACTCAGAGCCGTGAAGCTGAACCCTGTGTGGCTGCAGTAACAACGTTTGGATTCAATCTGGAGTTTGGTTTATGATCCTGCAGAGCTCAAAGGTCAAAGGCAGCTGCACCTTAAATACAGCAGACAGAGTGAAGAGAACGTGAAGGAGTGTGTGTGTGTGTGTGTGTGTGTGTGTGTGTGTGTGTGTGTGTGTGTGTGTGTGTGTGTGTGTGTGTGTGTGTGTGTGTGTGTGTGTGATGTATGGAGGAAGGTATGTCAGCGCCGCAGGGCAGAAACATGCTTCTCATTCCTGCAGAGAGAGAGAGAGTAGAGCCGACACACATACCTGAACCAGTCCGGACTCAGAACAGGTCCAAGACAACCAGCTCGCTATCAACACACACACACACACACACACCTGCACACGTCAGCCACAACACACACACACACCAACATCAGGTCAGAATTAAATATGTTTTTTGACTAAAAAATGTGAAAATGTGAAATCAAAACCAAAGAGATGTTGAATTTGTTAATCCGACGTGTTCACAAAGTTCTGCTGCTTCTTGAGCAACAATTGAACAAACGACTCGCCAACAGCGAACTGAAGGATCCTGCTGTGACATCGTCTTCATCACAGCCTCTTTACTCACTGACATCAGCTGACTGTTGGTCAGTGAGCAGATGGACTACAAACATGGAGGGCCAGCTCGCAGAAGAGGCTGCACATCGCTTTTCTTTTGTTGTTAGAAGTTTATAATCTAAATTTGCTCCATGGTGATGCAACAAAAATGATCCGGTGGCTCCACAAACACCCGGATCATCCTCAGACCCGTGAACACACAGAAAATGTCTTGATGTTCAAGTGGAAACCAAAATAATGAGGATCTCTCGTATATCAACACAAAGTAACTGCATCAGAACATGTGTGTTCACAGTCCAAACTAACTCTTCATGAAATCCAGTCCCTGGTTCTGTTTCCACAGGGCAGCTGTTGTTATTGTTGGTGGTTTTTCATTTTCAGGGCTCACTAACATACCTCAGGTCAGTTTAATATGCAGCTGACCTGCAGACGCTACATTCCTGCAGAGATCCACTGAGCTCACACTGCTGCTGGGTCGAGATAACAACCACCTCATGGTGACAGGTCAGTGTGTGTGTGTGTGTGTGTGTGTGTGTGTGAAGCTGACCTAGAAAAGTGTGTGAGCACTGTGAGAACAGAGCACCTCTGTCAGAACTCTTCCATCTCATCAGCTCATATGAAAACTGAGTCCTTAAAACCTCGTTTTCTCAAAGCAGGTTGAAAATCTAAACCTTCAATAAATAAATGTTTATCTGCGAGATAATCGAGTTCTGGTACCTCTGAGTTCTGATAGCAGCTTCTCAGATGTGAGAAGTCAGCCTGCTGTCACCTTCACAGCAGACTGGACTCTGAGGTCAGCAGGTTCTGTTCTGCTTTCAGTCCCTGGAGTCAGAACCAAACATGGAGAAGCAGAGTTCAGTTATCATGAACCAAAGCTCAGAGAAAAGTGCAGGTCTGCTCCTTTAGATCGAGACTGAAGACATTTCTGCTCGTCAGACTTTCACTCAGGCAGTTTGAAGGATCTGAACTGAAGTGTGACTTTTATTCTTGTCTCGTCTCTTTTAAACTTTGTCTATTACTGTTTACTTGTTTTAATGTTTTGCTTCTTGTTGTTAATGTATTTCTATGGAATATTCGTGTCTGAATCGTGATTTATAAATAAACTCGTCTCTGACATCACTGTTAACTTAAAGCTTTTGGAGTTTGGACTGTCGGTCTGGTGAAGGTTTTCTCCCGACACTGGACACTTTTATGTTTTAATTTGAAAGTCAAGAATGTTCTGATGAATCAGTACAAACAATCAATAGATGACATCGTGCTGAATGATCATTATTACAGGCTCAGGCCGTTTATATGCTGCTATCAGCCTTCTGCACCGTGAGGCTGGTAAGATCTTCATCTCTGTGCCTGGAGGGAAAACATTCTGCAAATGTGATGAAACATTCAACAACATCAGATTCACCTTAAAGAACCGCTGATAAGGTCCAAAACAGCTCGGTTCAGTCTCACACACAGACGGGTCCAAATCACAGTCACACCAGCTCAGTTTTACTCCTGAAAGGCCCAAAGTATCGAAACCCAGAACTCAATACCTCATCGTCACCTGTGTGTGTGTGTGTGTGTGAGAGTGTGTGTGTGTGTGTGTGTGTGTGTGTGTGTGTGTGTGTGTGTGTGTGTGTGTGTGTGTGTGTGTGTGTGTGTGTGTGTGTGTGTGTGTGTGTGTGTGTCTCAATCTAGGTCAGTGTGTGAGGCTCTCAGGGCTCTGTAACACTATCTGTTGTTATTGGAGAGAGAAGACTCATTTTACCACACAGGCTCTTTGTGTGTGTGTGTGTGTGTGTGTGTGTGTGTGTGTGTGTGTGTGTGTGTGTGTGTGTGTGTGTGTGTTCACTACAAAACGCCTCATCAAGTCATTTTGTGTGCGATTACGAGAACAGTATCAAGTCTTCTCAGAGAGTTTTTCTCTTGTTTGACATCAGAAAACCAAAAACCCAAAAGCATGAGGCCCAACAGAAACTGTGGTTCAGGTTTCTTTCTATCCGTTTGCCTGCAGGAAACATCTGAGGTCACACTGAAACTGACATCCAGGGTTGTTTTTTTTAATTCCAGATGAGATCACCGCTGGATGTCATCCAGAAGTCACCACGGAAACAAAATGACACCAAAAACGTCGATTAAGAGAAATGTAGACAGCAGCTTCTGATCTTCAGGACAAAACAAGTGAGAGAAGCAGCGACGTTATTTTATTTTACTGGACTTTGAATCCACAGCAGCATCGGATTATTACAGAATACACAGAAACATCACGACTTATTTAGCTACAAGTCATGATCATTAAACAGTCCACATATTGATGGGAGTCTAGATAATAAAGAAACGTCTGGCGTCACAGTGAGGCAGAATCAAAGCTTTTCTTCTGCACGACATGTTAAAAACATGCTGCACAAATCCAGTGAACCGGTGACAAATCTGCAGATTCCTTTAATTGACAAATTGCTCCACACAGCTTGTGTGTCCACAGGGTTGAGTTAGAGCACTCTGAAATGTGATCACTTACTAAATGTAAATTATGCAACTAGTAACATAATCCACTGGAATACAGAAACTGGCTATGAGGAGTTTTCGCCTACAGACGAACAATGTCTGACTGACTGATGATGCAGAGACAAACAGCCTCGGTGTCAGGCTCCACTTTCACAACCAACAACCACAACTAAATCAGAATCAGTCAAAACAAACTGAAGAGATGTTACACCACCCGGCTATAACTCACTCGCTCCAGCAGCCAGACGGCTTCACAGTCAGCAGGAGGTGGAGCAGACGGAGCTCAGATGATCCTGAGCTGCCCGGCTCAGTCGGCAGGGAGCGTACTCGCAGTCATCCCGGTGTGCTTTGTCGCTGTGATCACAGTGCACTTTGCTTTGAGACATAATTCTTTACGTTGCACATTATTATTATAATTTAATGACTCACATGTCTATGAGGTAATGTATCTACCTGTGACTGTGTCAGAATAATAACTGTGTTAAGACGATAATGAAACACTGAGTTCTCTTCACCAGTTTACAGAGCAGCTTCTTTCCTCAGGCGCAGCCATAAAAACAGTTTTCACTTTATGACTTCTCAAACCCAGATAAGTTGGTATCCGACCCAGTGAGTCAATCGTCTCACTCATGCTCGTATTTCTTACAGGTGAAATGAACTCAGACTGTTTCATAACCAGCTGCTGTTCTGTGTTTAAAGCTGAAGAAGCGTTTCTGAACACAAAGGTTTCCTCATAATAAACATTAAAATCACGACTGGCGTCCTCACGTCACCACAGTGTGCCGCCCTCCTTCACTGGCCTGTAATTACATGTGAATCCTCCACACACCCTGCGGTGGTGAGGGAGGCCTGTCACCAAGAAGAAGCTGAACAAGAAACCAAAAACTTCCCTGAAACAAACGCTCTCACGTTCGTGTGTCAGAGATCGTCTGTGGAGTCATTCTGCTCGAGTGAGACGAGCAGGTGGAGAGAAAATCTGAAGAATTTCATCCTCGCAGTAGCAAACATGTCCGTCAACAACCGGCTTGTTTGATCACACTTGAACCTCAACCTGCTGCAGAGACATTACACTCGTCTCTCTCAGCTCCTCCGACTCTGCTGTCAGCACGGTGCTTCGACCTCTGACCTCCTGGAGGCTGATGGTTTACATGCTGTCACACATGGAGAGTTACTCCTGCAGAAGAAACGTCTAAGATGACAAATTTGGGATCTGAATACTGGCTGCACTGCTGGCTCAGACAATCAATTAACCTCTGACAGTGAACTGAATATCATCATTCTGACATTTTACAGAACAAACTTCTGATTGATTCATCCAGAAAATAGTCAACAGATTAACAGACGATGAAAATAATGATCAGTTGCCGAGTTGACATCATACGATGCTGAAACATGGCGGATGACATGCTGATGATTGTGAGAAACTTTCATCATAAGTCGTGTTTGTATATGTAGTTTGGCCTCACATATATTCTGCTGCATGTTATTTAAGGTTGTAACTGTTAAACTGTTAAACACTCGAGCTTCGTCTATTTGGCGCCATGTCGTTCCCAAATAAACACAAAGTCGGAATAATTTCTTCCCAACTCTGGGAGTGGAACCATCGCTCGCAGTCAACACATAATGACAGGACATTAATGATCCACTCGTTTGATTCTGATTTAATTATTTCAGCATGTTCCCAGCCTCTCTAATGTGCTGCCTTTCACTTTATCATGATCCATGTAAAATAAATGTCTCTGGGTTTTAAACCATCAGCTGGTCAAATTCTTCCAAACCAAACTGGAAAAAAAAAAAATCAAAACAGGAAGAGGACTTCCCCGATCTGTCACCACAGAGCCGAGAACAGCCTGCTGTCTCAAACCTCCGAGTGCTGCAACATTTACAAAACAACAGGCAACCAAACATATTCTGAAGGTCTGCAGCTGGATCACGTAATGAAAACTGAAGCAGGCAGCAGACCAGACAGTTGAGTTGTTTGTTCCTGGTGTCGATTTAATATTTCAAGAGAGACGAAATGAGAAAATAACAAACTAAAAGCTGAGCCGAGTTGTTTCATCTGTTCCTATGTGAAACATAGAGCTGTGTCTCCAGCCTGCACAGACCTGTACACCTGAGCTCACCTGAGCTCACAGCTGCAGGCACAGCTTCAGCTTTAACTAGAACACACAGCGTGTCGTCCAATCACTGAGGAGGCCTCGTTAATGACAGAGACTCAGAACTATAAAACACACTGAGAAGGAGTCTCAGGAGACTCAGAGCCAGTCATCAGACCACACCTTCCACCGGACACCGACGACTGGACCTCTTTGTTGATCCATCATGTTGGTTTTGTCATCGCTGTCAGAAGACGCTGAAAAGGTCCAAACACAACACGAGAACAAACTTGCCGCTGTCGTTTCATGCTGATCAAAACAAGACAGAACGTGTGAATCTGGATTATCTAACAAAATTATCTTCACTTAATACAAGTGACGAACAGGATTATTATCAGAGATGAAAACTGAAGCTCAACGAGAAACAACTTTTAACTTTCTCCTCCTCACAGCTTCACAACAGCCTCGTTACTTTAGTTTGATGCATCTGAGGTGAATTCTGGATTCTTGTTATTTCCCAACATCAGCAGACTGATGTGGACCAATCAGACGCAGCGAGACGAGACAAAGACATAAAAGACGTAAGAAGCCGTAAACAGACAGAGAGGGAGGCTGGAATGTGGAGAAAAGGCGTGTTAGTGTCTCGTATTATAATTATTGGATATTATAATAATAGTATACATATATAGTATAAAGTATAATTTCATTTTATGCTCCTTTATGCTTCCAATCCACAACATTTATTTGGTAACTTTAGGTTCTTTGCAGACTCAGATTATTTAGTGACTATTATTTATGACCTGCAGCCAATCAGACGGCGTTGTGGGCGGGACGTTGAGAGGTGACGACAGACGGAGGGCGTCTGCATCAGATCCAAAACACTGGCTGCATTTCTTTATCAATTCATTTCATTTGCAAACAGAACAAGAAACCCCGACACAGATAACTGAGACTAAAACTTAACAGACTGACACTGTACTAAAGGAAGCACTCTGATATCTAATCTGATTTAACTTTCATGTTTGTTTCAGTTAGTTTCCACACTGGAACAGGAACACAGTGAATGTTACTAATAACCTCAGTCATCTGAAACCTGCCTGTGGTGACAGAACATGACAGGAAGTGTGTGTATCTCTGCTGCACGTCTTCTGGTGACCATCAATTAGTCGTTTCATAATTACACTTCACATTCAGACACCTGAGTCACCTCCCGACCCAGCAAAGACTCTGACAGTGAATACAGTCGAGTCCGGACACACACCCCTCAGTCAGTCACAGGTGTGTGTGTGTGTGTGTGTGTGTGTGTGTGTGTGTGTGTGTGTGTGTGTGTGTGTTTACACACATTTTTTAGCAGGTCAGCTCCTCCAGCTTCACCTGCGGCTCCGTTTTTACTACACACACAAACTTCAAGATGCCAAAAAGAGAACAGAAGATATGTGACACTGAGCTACTCAAACACTGAGCTGTAAAACTGCTTCTGATGCCTTAAAAATGAGTAAATGTATAAAGAGAAGTATAAATCAGCTCCTGAGCAGGTGGAGAAACACTCCTCCACTCCTACAGGGAGCACGGAGGGTGTGGTAGTTTCATCTGACTTCGACCTCGACGAGCCACAAAATCATCAAAAGAACGTTTTGTTGAGAAAAGCGGATTAACAGATTCTTCTCTGACAGCTCGTCTCACTTTCTGAAGACGCACTGAGTGAGCTGGAGAGAAAACAGATTAGAGGCCACAGCGACTGCAGACGATGTCAGGGGGGAAATGAAAAAGCTCAGAGTGTTTTTACAAGACTTAACCTCACTTAAGCTGCGTCTCTTAGGTTGTTTCTGGGCAAAGAAGACAAGGAAATGTTGTATAACTGCAGTTGTCACCAAAAAGCTCCACTGACATCGACGACACACCACAAACAAATGTCAGAGTCTGGTTCGATCAGAGAGAAGAGGGCGAACAGGTTTAAATGTTAATGTAATTCATTTGCAATAAAGCACCAAATTCAAATAAATCAGCTTTCTTTGATCCCAATTCCTAATTGTGGCACTTTTGTTCTGAACGTTTGTGCGAGATCATTGCTGGAAACGTGTTTTTTTGTCCAATTCTTCTGTTCGAGGTCAATAAAGAGAAAAACTGGACAAACTGGATCTTGAACTCTGTAACCAGTCAAAAAGCTCAGAGAGTCCAAACAGGATTATTACAAACAAAAAGGAGACAGACGGCTGAATGTATGAATTAATGGCTCACCAAACAATCAACTGACAACAAGCCATTCATAACCAACTATAACCACCGTCTGCTGTGAGTCACCTCCAGAACCTGCCGCAGGACATGATGATGTCACAGGGAAGATGACCTTTGACCTTCTGGGTGTAAAACAACATCACTTCATCACTTTCTCACAAGATGTCGTCACACTCGTCAAACATCTAGACTGTGACTGTTGTGGACGTCATCACAAGGTCCAATCAGACAGAGCAGATACCATCAAGACTTCAACTCAGAGCAGGAAAACACCTGAACAGTCCAAAACTCACCCTGAAATAAATATATTATCTATAATTGATCATCGTCCAGTTAAAGTCTCATCGGATCGGTGTGTCAGCAGAACGACTGAGGCAGCTCTCTTGGTTTTCTTTAAGTGTTTGTCCTTGTTGGGCCTGTTCAGCGGCACCAGTGGTTCCTCTCCTCTGCCAGTTCTGGTGTCAGAACCAGAACAGCTGGATCCTGCTCTCTCTGTGTCCCCCCTCAGCAGACAGGTCCGACTCTCAGTGGACTGGAGAAAGATCCAGAACACCAGAAGACGTCTCCAGACCAAACACTCTGTCACACTGTGGTGGAATATTAAGTTATTCAACTCTTATTTTCATAAATAATAATTTATGACCCAGAGTGACGTCTTCTAATCTTCTTCTGTCCAACCAACAGTGCAAAACCTAAAAACCCTTCAACTGCTGACAGAGACGAGAAAGACGAGCAGCAGATCCTCAGATTCAAGAAGCTGGAGCCGGACGGGGTTCAAGATCCTGGTGAAAAACAGCTGAACTAATAATTGGTTATAAAAACAGTCGGTAACTAATGACTGCATCGTTGCAGCCTCAACTGTGCAAACAGTTCTCTTTTTCTAAATATTTCAAATGTAGAGCTCAAAAAAAAAAATGATTACGGACACAAAATCATTTCATTAGTTTGCAGGAACATGTTTGGAGCGTCACTCTCACAGACTTCCAGATCAGATCAGATCAGAATGTCACTCAAACAATTAAACAGTAATTGTGCTTCTGCCAGTAAAACTCACTGACGACTTTCTCTGTTCGTGCCAACACAAATGGCATCAAAGTGCCGTCAATCAGCCACCATAAATCAGAGACCCTCCCTGTTTTGACAACAGTCATATACATGACGCTGCAGGTTGAAATCACAGGAATGCACCCGCCCGCCGCCGAGGCCTCTGGGAAGTCCGACACACCCCGATCCAACACCACCCACAATGGTTTTGTCAGCACTGCGACAGTTGAAGGTCCTGTGATTATGAACAAAGTGCTGTTGTTACACTGTGACTGTGTGTGTGTGTGTGTGTGTGTGTGTGTGTGTGTGTGTCTCCAGGTGATGTAAGAAAGAACAACACACTCGTTGAGCTACTGCTCGTTCACACACCGACATGTTCCCATGCTGAGTTTCATGCTGCTGGGTGTGTCTGCAGGGAGCCAACAGATGGACGCCACACGCCCTCCTGCATGTTTTCACTTCTTTTTGTTTCTCATTTCCAACTCTGTACCTCAAACCGTTAATCACTGGGACCAGTTGGCCCGCGGCACAAACCACCAACCTGCAGACTCGGTTTGATTTATTCAAAGTAGTCAGAAGCTCTGACGTCTCACTCGAAGGCTCATCAGAGTAAATCAAGTTCAGCTCATCCACAATTCATCCAAATATCATCAAAATCACATTACAGTTGCATGCAAAGAGCTGTGATTAACTGATCGAGGTAAGACATCCCAACATACCAGAACAAATGAAGCATTGTGCTGCTTCACAGAAGCCTCAGCTCACATAACAATCATCTAATCCATCAGAACATGTGGAGGGAACACGAAGCGACCCAGTTTCTCTCTCGCTGTACATTTTACTATACAGATAACTGTAAACAACAGGAAGTCACCAAGATCACTTAGATTCTCACTTCTGCGTTGACTTCGGAGTACAGATGCATATTATGGTCGGACACCTGAACAATCAATTATCGGTTAATCAATGCTTGAACCCCCGACATGATCTGTGATGCACAGAACACAGAGGAGGAACAAAACGCACAACGTACCAAGACGATGCAGCTACTTGTTATCAGTTGATATGTTATTTGAATTAAACTTGCTGTTGTATTTATCTGTGTACATGTGACTGTTGATTGATATGTTTTTAACCAGTTCAAATCCTGACAGCGACTAATCGACTAATCATTAACATCCCCGGTTAGAAGAAACTTTGTGAGACGACGTCTCTGACAAATTCTTCATTATTTGTTCCTTCTTGTGAATTCTGCAAACATTAAACATTCAGCTCTTTCTTTCTTTGTGGAACTAGAAAGAGTGTTTCCCACACATAGTTCACCTGAGTGGGTCACTCAGGTATATTCACACCTGTTCCAAATGTGTTTGACCCTGTTGAAGCATTTTATAGAATACTACGAGAGCAACGGTCCTCCTGGTGCCTCCATGTTCAAAAAAACACAGCAGAAGTCTTGGACGCTGTAATGAACGATAACACATGAAGAGCCCTCCAGGGAGCCGCGTTATTGTTTTTGAGTCAGCCACTGTTTGCTAGAGATAAACAGCCTCACAGCTAATAATACTGCAGGACAGCGAGGAGACGACCGTCTACAAGGTGATTCTGCCTGCAGTGACGCTCATACAGTCGCCTGATAAACCGCAGAGCTGGAGAGGAACATGGACGCCTGGACGTCATGTGGGCGCTCCGTTTGTCTCGCACCGCCATGAAGAAAACAAATATGGTTCCAGTGATGCCTCGTTTCAGCTCCTGCGCCCACGACTAAATGTTAAAACTGTTCAGCTCACAGACGTCGTTTCAACAGAAGCGTCTCCTTCACTGCAGTGCACACACACTCTTATCATCTCCAGAGACATTTTCACACAGTGGGATTCAAACTACGACTTGTCTCGACAGGTTACACACTCATTTCCTCAAATATATGTGGTGTGTGACCTGAAGCGTCAGTGCCAGCTGAGTTTCTACTTGATGTGTCAAAATATTTGTTAGTGTTGAGGTTAAAAGTTTGATTCTGCGTGCTCACGACAGTGATTGTTAGAAAAAAGTGAAGACAAGACTTAACACGGTAGGCTGACACTGAATCAAGGACATATTTGTGTGACTGCCAGAGTTCAGCTTCACTTCAGCTTCACTTCAGCTTCACAGGGAGGTGACTTTGTAATTGTGTGTGTTCAGTGTGTGTTTAGTGTGTCCGTGTGTGTTTACCTCCTCCTCAGCACTCGGCGCGGGGCTTTTGACGGGACTGGACGACTGGCTGAAGACCGAAGACAGAGACTGACCGCTCTGAGACTGTCGGATGAGAACGGGAAATAATAAACGTCTGACACAGAAAACACGGCGTCCTCATCACCACCGCAAGAAGGCAAATCAACAACGTTTGCATTTGAGATTATTTAGATTCATTTATATTCAAATTAATCTAGACACAAAATACGAGTACAATTATGACAACGTAAGAAAGAGTTGAAATACAGAAGGATCAATGAGCACAAAGTGTCAAAAACTGTCAGAGGATGAAGTTCATTCATCTGTGAACTGAACATTTCTTGTGAAGCGACACATGAAGCTCTCAGCAGGATAAACTGTGTCAGAGTTTCACTCAGGATGGATGTTGAAATCTGCTCATTAACGTGAAGTGATGATTCAGAAATACCAGTAAAAAGTCCTCTCACAGGTGGAGTCCTCTCACAGGTGGAGTCCTCTCACAGGTGGAGTCCTCTCACAGCTGGAGTCCTCTCACAGCTGGAGTCCTCTCACAGGTAGAGTCCTCTCACAGGTGGAGTCCTCTCACAGGTAGAGTCCTCTCACAGGTGGAGTCCTCTCACAGGTGGAGTCCTCTCACAGGTGGAGTCCTCTCACAGCTGGAGTCCTCTCACAGGTAGAGTCCTCTCACAGGTAGAGTCCTCTCACAGGTGGAGTCCTCTCACAGGTAGAGTCCTCTCACAGGTGGAGTCCTCTCACAGGTAGAGTCCTCTCACAGGTGGAGTCCTCTCACAGGTAGAGTCCTCTCACAGGTAGAGTCCTCTCACAGGTGGAGTCCTCTCACAGGTAGAGTCCTCTCACAGGTGGAGTCCTCTCACAGGTAGAGTCCTCTCACAGGTGGAGTCCTCTCACAGCTGGAGTCCTCTCACAGCTGGAGTCCTCTCACAGGTGCATCACGTAGGATGAAGGTGTCGACGTTTCTTCAGTGACATCATCACGTCGAATGAGGGCTGAAGATGCTGACTCAGCTCTGATTGGTGTTTGTGTTCTGACCCGTCCTGACCTGAAGTTTACTTGCTTGACTTGATAATCAGGTGATGAGTCTCGACTTGGACTCAACAAGAAGAACTTTGACTCGGACTTCTCTGCAGAACTTGAAGCTTGACCTCAAACATGCTGACTTGACTCCTGACCGAGTTCCTCTCAATCAAAACTCGACTTGTGATCGACTCCAGAGTTTACCTGGACTTGTCTTCAATGACCAGAGCTTTAAAGACGGTCCAAGAAAGCAGATTGCTGAATCTCATTTCCAACTCATTAAATACTGATGCTTTGGGATTGTAGATCGGGTCGGCCGGCATCCCGAACTTTAACTTAGACTTGTGTGGAAAAACTTGGACTTGGAACTCTCTGATAGACTCTGGACTGGACCTGACGTCAGACTTCCTCAGACAGTCTTAAGACTTGACTTAGATTTGTCCTGAATAACTCTGGACCTGGACCTGTCATGACGTACTGTAGACTTCACTTGATGTCGTCTGAAAGGACTTGAGTCCTGACTTGGACTCATCTTCAAGAGTGACTTGGAGACTTTGACTCCTCAGGACTTCCTCTGATGGAACCACTAACCCTTCGACTTGTTTTGAATCACTGAAGACTTGAGCGAAGACTTCCTCTGACTTGAACTCGTTTTAGTGAACCGAAACTTGACTTGGACTAAAAATAGTCTGCGGTTCTTCCTGATTCTTCCTTGAAACTCCAGACAGAAGCACAACAAGACCTGAGAGGATGTGACTGTCAACATCTCTGACACTCAGATCCGATTACGTCTCCTATCACTCGTCACATCATCACAACACACACACTCAATACAACACAACTTTAATGTGTTCTACGATGTCAGTAGCTGTTTGTCAGCCAGGTCATTTCTGACACGACTCTTGTTTTACACTCTGCACCGATTTGAGGGGGAAAATATTTCTGTTCCCTCTGCAACACGCTGCAGAACAACTTCCTGACGGTGTGAAGACGATGTTGGTGCTTGTCCTCCTGCTCTGACGTCACTCTGAGAGAATCAGCAAAACTGAAAATTGAAACAGAGCCAATAACAGTTGCAATGCTTTGAGATGAGGTAAGAGTTGTGTGCAAGTCGACCCGCCAAGTGAAATGCAACAAAAACCAGTCGAGCTCTGTGGATCAAAAGTCTCCTCAATGGAATCTGCTCAACTTATCTTCACTTACTTCTCTACAAAACTGATCAATCAAGTCAGAAAATACTAAAAAGTCAACAGTCGTTATAGGTCGAGGTTACGTCTTCAAATTATGCATTCTGCCTGACCAACAAAGAAAAAACCCACAGAACTGGAAATCAAATCAATTTAGCAATAAAATAATTCACCCGAACAGTTCATTTCCTGTCAATGACTTATTTAAAACCTACTTAAACACACGTCAAAACACTGAATGCATCAACTTTAAAGTAACTCCACAGTAACAGAATTTACTGGTTGTCCTCGTACAGACCACATCAGTGTGATTTTACTGAGCTCAGGTGATCCGACCAGGTGGAAGAATGTGTTTGTCTTTAAAAGTGAGGGTGTGCCGCGTCAGCACAGTCAGACCGGGTGTGGCAACGCTTCGCTATCAAACACGGCGTGAGAACGCAGCTCAGAGTGCAGCGACTCAGACGGCAGAGTGATCCTGAACGACCAGGACGACAAGTGCAGGAAGGAGAGGAGCAGACATCTTTCAGATGTTCTCAGTCTGCAGTGGAGATGCTGAGAAAAACATCTCGAGTCGAAGGTCAAATCATTCAGGAAGTGATCAACCAGAGCTGTTAGCGAAGGTGCTAACAGGTGACGGACTGAGACCTGCAGCACAGTCTGATCTGCAGGACCACACAGTTAATGACACTATTATACTACACTAATAATACTCCACTAATCCATACAGAGTCTGCAGGTTTGGACTGTTGGTTGGACAAACAAGGCGAATTGAAGTGAGATATTCAGGGACACTGTGAGCCAGTTTTGTGGCGACTTAACAGGTTAATTTTCACCAAAAGTCTGTCGTTCTCCGTTCATGATCGAGGCGACCAGAGCAGGTTTTTTGATCCCAACATGATGTTTCTGTAACCGGAACCAGAGCATCAGCACAGCGGAGAGAGAAAGTATCAAGAAAATTCAACCTCAACAAACATAAAGAAAGTTTTCAGTTTTAACTGGTTAGCAAACTTTGTATTGAAGATTTAAAGGGTTAATTTTCACTCCTAAACTTTTATTCTGCTTAACTTGTCAACTGCATGAGTTTAAACAAAGCAGACAAGAAGAAACTGACAGAGAAATAGTTTCTTAAATGAGCAAATTGAAGAGTTTAATCAGGAAGCATCTGATTAAAGACCGAGTCAGTGGATGTGACACCCGACAGCTGCAGACAGACAGAGTTCAGGTTTTAAACCCTTTATATTTTACTTTTTGTTGTTTTAGTGTTTTACTGACAGCAGTTGAAACAAACACGAAACACGAGGATTTCAGATGAATCTTCTTTTTACTTTCCTCGATTAACCATCTACAAAATGTCAAAACAGTGTCTGTTCTAACATCCGACACCCCGAGGGAACGTCTGCTAATAACTTGTTTATTCAGACCAACAGACCAAAATAAATTCAGTTTACTGTCACGTTGAACAAACCAAACATCAAACCCTCACATGTGAAACAATCTGATTCAGATGCAGCTCAGTCTCACACGTCCTGTCCATCACATCCACATATTCACATCTGATCACAGCCTGTGAAAACTCAGAGCACAGTGTGACAATCAATAAGTCATCGCTATGTATGAAACATGCTGACGCTGCTGCTGTCCGGCTCCCTCGGTTCACAACACCTCCCTGCTCCCATTCTCAAACTGGTTCTGACCCGTGAAACATCGACGATGAGACGGACGCAGACATTCAACAGGAGTCTGTTATTAAATCTGCACCGAAGCTCAAAATCTCCTGTTTAATAATGTTTTTATCTGTAATAAAGCGAGCACACAGCTGATGCGTCACAGGCTGGAATCCAGTCTTGGACTTTCACAGCCGCTCACCAAACTCTGTTCAGTAAACAAGCCGTTTAATGAGTCCGTGATGATGAAGTTTAAATGGTTTGAACACCAGGCAACAGAATGAAAACAGCAGGAAGTCACTCTGTGTTGAAACATGGTGGGAAATAAGAGCTCACGTTAACTTTTGAACAGGAAATAAACTGCATAATGACAAATAAAAATGGTTTTCTGAGAAGTAATAGCTGGGGACTGTTTTAAAATGGAAGAACAACAAAACATCAAATGGCTCCATACTTTGTTGTGAAGCTCCAGAAATGTTGACAGAACTATGAAACTTCACCTGCTTAATATCATCAGGAGGAGGAGGACTGAGTTTACATGTTGTGGTGAATTTATCCTTTAACTTTACATCAGACTCCAGATAAAGATGCAGGATTAAATCTGATTACTATTTTAAAACCAGGATTGCAAAACGAAATGACGGAAGGATAAAAATAATGAGAAGGAAATCTGAACATTGAACTGAAGTTTAAGTGGCTGTTTGATCAAATATTTTGCCATGAACAAATAAAAAGCTCTGACGCTGCAGGTACTGAACATTCTGCCAGGGGTCCCACAATCATCTCCGCCAGACTCCCTCTGAAAAACAGCTGTTTTAAGAGGCGCTGCGCTGAGCAGAGGAGCTGAAGCCGGGCTCACCTCCATCATGCTGTGCTGCTGGTACATGAGGTCGGACTCCTGGCTGCTGACGCTCAGGCGCTGCAGACCCTGGACACTCTGCAGGTACACCGGGGACACCACCTGCTGCATCATGGGCTGCTGCATCATGGGCTGCTGCATCATCGGCTGCTGGATCATCGGCTGCTGCATGACATAGTAGGACTGCTGCTGGACGGCCTGCTGCACCGGGACCAGGTACCGCACCGTCTCGTAGCCGTTCACCGCGTACGGCACCGTGGACTGGACTGTGGACTGCACCGCGGTCGGCAGCGGGGACGGCAGCGGGGACACCGTCCTGGCGGAGAACACCGTGCTGGTCACCGGCTCCGGAGACGCCACTTTGACGGTCCGGTAGGTCGTCGACGTCTTCTGGCTCGTATGGACCGACATGTTGACGTGTGGATCAGCTGAGACCCTCCAACGAACCGAGAGAGAAACCCAACACGACCGCGGGAGGTTTTCTGAAGGCGCAGGTAGATTTCCTGAGAGTTTGTGCGCAGCGGCGAGCAGAACCGCCCCTGATCAACTTCCTCCTCTGCAGGACGAACTGGAGAGGAAAGTCTGGTTATGGGAGTCGTTGATGGGAGGAGCAGAGACCCGCCCTGCTGCTCAGTATGCAAATACTGAGCTGAGAGCGGCGGCAGGAGGGAGGGCTCAGAGCCCAGCAGCCACCTGGTGACGTAACAGCCTCAGGTGTGCTGACAGCTAGGCTCACCTGTCAGTGTGTCTGACACTGCAGCTGCTCCTCTCACATCCCCCCTGACCTGCAGCTGGAGCCAACACCTTCAACTGCAAACATGTAGGTGTCCTGCTCCTTTAATACACGTCTATCACTACTGCACCATGAGGAGGAAACCTGGAGAGCAGGTGAGGGCAGGTGAGGGCAGGTGAGTGAAGCTGCTGAACCTGAAGCCGCCGCCAGAGGGAGACAAACACAGAAACACAGGAGAGTCCTGCTGCTTCTCATCAACACAGATACAAACATATTCTGACTGTGGTGAAGAGAAACTTCACTGTTTATTGTGACTGTAGAAATATTCTGTCAAATTTAGAAAACTATTATATTAGTAGCTTATTGTTATTGCTGGTTGTATTAATGTGAACATCACTTCAGTTTAAAAGTTATTTGACTCCTAAATGAATAACACAATAATCCAGCTGTCAGTGGAACATCGTTTATTCTCACAACCGGAGTGACAGTAAACATCTTCACTCTTGAATCTAAATGCAGCTGAGGCTAATTTTACTGACTCGTGAATGTTCCCTCATATAACCTATATAATATAACCTCATAATCATTTATTGATTGAATTATGTAATAATGATTTTCAATCCATAAAGTAGCTACTAATTTAAGTTAGTAAACAACTGGTGGAATAATACGTATAATGTTCCCCTCTCGGATGTGGCGGTTTTAAAGTATAAAGTAGCAGAAAATGGAAATGATAAATGATGTAATCTGTAGCACACTGTGTTTATTGTGTAGGCTGCTGTCATATCCACATACCTGCCACACATATTTACATTTTAATTCCAACATTATTTGCAATCTGCGCCCATGAAGGAAGTATAGTGTATATATATATATATATATATATATATATATATATATATATATATATATATATATATATATATATATATATATATATATATATATATATATATATATATACACTAGTATGTATATATACTAGTATGAATAAATACATAATCAAATGTGTGTAATTGTTGTATGACTGAACTTTAAAAGCAGGATGAAATAGAGTTCGTGAGTTTTATAAATTAATTGGATTATGTTTTAATATTGCTTGTTTTCTACATGTTTTTATTAATATTGTGTCTGTAATAATCTGTTGATGTGTTGCATGTTGTGTGTGCTGCTTTACCAAAATAAAATATATCGATCATATGATCATGTGTGACTGTTACACCTGTTATTTTCTCCCTCTGATACATTAAAACTTGTCTTTGTTGATTTGTATGCTCTTGATTACGTCTGACGCTCGTACACGTGGCTATGTGCGTGTTCCAACTCAACTCTCGCGATAAGCAGCGAGAACATCCACCGTCAGTCACACAGCACAGAGGAAGCGTCTCTTTCCATCCCAACGGACACAATAATGGCTGCGACCCAACGTCCCGGCTGTGTTCTGCTCTGCGCTCCGGTCGACATTAGACGGTCACGGAAGCTTCGGTCGTCGTCCTGAAGCCTCCATCAGCTCCGGTGAGACGAGTGGACCGGACAACACGGTGCTGTCAGCCGGTGTTCGCCGCCAACTGCTCAGCATCTCGTTGCCCTTCAGCTCCGACTGGTTCCGCTATCTTTACCGACGAATCCAACCGAACTCCGTTCATAAAATAGATAATCGAACGACGCAACGCTTTTCTGTTGATAGATATAAATGTTAAAACTCAACTTCAGACATTTTGCGAATGTACAGCAGCCATTTTCCAATTCGGAATGAGAGAAGATACGCCAATACACTTGTTTTTAGAAGAATAGACGTTTTAATTCTGAGCACTCTGCATTTACCACATCATCGATCGTCGTTTGAAAATTAATGTTCTTGGCTGATTCGGAGATTTGATATTTTTATCAGATTATGTGAAAATCAAAGTCATCACACAGTATTACACCTCTTACCCGCCCTGTAGATTATCTTAAAATGCTGATTTTCTGAATGGGGTTTTGCGTGGAGGTGCCTGTGGCCTCTGTCGTGATGCTGGCAGGATTTATGACATGAATCTGTGATGTGTTCGTACTAAACGACTCATTTTATAATGGTAACGACATAAACAATATATTTACGTATTTATTGTGGTCGCAGTTTGTTCAGTTCGTCAATGTAAAGCAGCCAGAAATCACCTGACCTCATCTCAGCATCCGTTCAGATTCATAACCTTCAGACATGATGGCGTTATTGTTTGTTTGTGTAGAGACATATAAATGTGTATTTCACAGATATTATCTTATGTCTGATACTTGATATACTCTGTGCAGCAGCAGGGCTCGTTGAGCTTCAGTCTGTCAGATGTGATGCTGCTCTCTGTGGCTGCAGCAGCAGTTATGTAATCAGCCTGTCTGCCTTCATCCTCTGGAATAATCCTGCTGGCTGACACACAACATCCCACATGCTGCTCTGTATTGTTCTGTAACACTTCAGTATCAACCATCGTCATAATCATGCATTATTTAACAGTTATTTGACTGTAAACAAACAATGAAATGCATCTTGAATCATTTATTAAGCTGCTGTAAAGGTTCATTATCATCAGTCGACATCTAAATAATGTTTGTAGATGAATTACACTGTTTATTAACCATTTACATACAAGTATTATAGCAACTTTTACAAATCCTTTCGTTGTTTGTAAACTGTGAAATAACGATTAACTAAAGTTAAATTCACTATAACTCATTGATGATGGTTATTATAAAATGTTTTTCTCTCTCTATTATTATCAGTACTCATTTCTAACCCCCTCTTAACCTTTTTTTTTTTATTTAATTTTATTTTTTTTTAGCTTTTTAATTTGTGGAAATAACCAAAACAGAATCTATAGTTTAATTCTTTCTGCAGACATGATAAAAGTATATAAGACCAAGTATTGTTCAAGCCCACAGAATGTAATTTTAGTGAATCAAATATATAAAATATGTGTGACTGAAGTTTGACAAAAACAATCCAAGCACTCCAACAAAGAAAATATCAAGAAATGAGGAAGGAAACGATATATTTGATTAAATACCTCGATATCAATATTGTGACAACATTGTTGTGACGTTTTTAATGTCACACAGAGTTCTGATCAACTGTTATCAGTAATGTGGACATAATGACCAAGTACATGAGACGGATGAGATTCTCACACAGTCGTCCTCTGTCCTCAGCTCCTTCCCCGGCCCGGCTGCTTACCCACAATGCACTGTCAGAGGATTATGTGTGTCTCAGACAGACCAGTGTAACCAGTGCTGCTGCTGCAGCCTCACCAGCCGGTCCACACCACAACAACACAGCAGGAAGGTAGGAGTGAGTTCAGTGTGCTGGGTGAGGAGGGCAGGTGTGATGATGATGATGATGATGATACAACAGAAACCTCTCCGTCTCTTGTTTCCAGCTCCTGTCCTGGTTGATCTCGTTCATTGTCTAACTGAAATCATGTCTGGCCCAGGAGACCTACCAGGTGAGTGTGTCCTGCAGCAGCAGTCACGTGATTTGGAGCGTGCATTATGTTTTAGACAGCAGCGGGTTCTAACTTTGTGGGAAGGCCTCTTCCTGTTTCAACACAATGCCTCCGGGCACAAAGCCAGGTTCAGAAACGAGAGGTTTTCCACTCCAGTGACTCTGTGATGCATTAGTGAGGCTGACTGTGAGCCAGACCCCACAGCTGACATCAGCGATGACCTCACTGACACTCCTGTGGCTGAATGGGAGCAAAATCTGTCGGTCAGCTTCAAACCAGGAGGGTGGGAGCAGATTAATGTCCGTGAATATGTAATAATCAGATGTCCACATACTTTGGGCCGTGTTGTCTATGATACTAATCCTGCCGCGCCTCACTTTTCTTTCTCCTTTCTGGGATTTATATTCCTTTTTTTTTTTTTTCTGCTGAGCCTTCGTATCTTTTCACTGAAGCCTTCAGTTTGTTTTCCTTGCGACTGAACATGAAGGCAGCGTTCTGGTTCCAACTGGAAGCAGACGGAGAAAAACACTGATTATCACGTAGCATCACACATATAACAGATGATTACACAGATTGTTTTGTCTCTGAGTGGATCCCACACAATCACACACATTCATTTCTCTGAGTCACACGTTGTTTATCCGTGTCTGTTCATATCCGTAACTACCGGCTCTAAAATAACATCCCAAAGTAAACGAGATCAGAACCTTCAGTCCCGGCAGGAATGTTGCATGAAATCAAAGCTTCCAGCAGGAGCGGAAATTTCACAACAGCAAACTGATAACAGAGTAAAAAATGGGTTTGTTTGCTCTGATGAGTATTTTTGATGAGTGACTGGAAAAAAGCTTTAAAAAGTTTCTTTAACTGACGGACTCAGAGCGCCGTCAGTAACAGGAAGTCAACAGGAAGCTGTTGTTTAGTCGTCTTCTTCTTTTGTGTCTGCAGCCATCGAGGGTTCTGGGATGGGCGGGATGAAGCTTCCCATCGGGATGACCCGACGGGCCCTCAGCTATGACGACAACCTGGAGGCCCCCATGTCCACGCCCCCTCATGACATCAGCATCAACAACCTGTGGAGACGACCAATCATACCGGACAGGAAGTTCACTCATCTGGCTGAGGTGAGACACGGCCTCCACCTGTAAGTGTGGAGCAGCGTGTAGGTGATGATGATGATGATGATGATGATGGTGTGGTGTGTTTTCTTCCTCCAGGAGGATGAGAGCGGTGCAGTGAGTCAGCCCACGGTGGCCGGCAGCGCCCCCTCCAGGTCACCAACGGTAGTGAAAGCGAAGGCCTCGTCTGTCATCATGAATTCTCTCATCACCAGTAAGTTTCATCTGTTAACAATGATCATATTCTGTACTTAAGTTCAGCTTATTTTATGAAACATACTAAAGAAATTAGAACTTAATAATGTCACATGAGCAAAATGAAATGGGATGGATCAGTAAAGGAAAGAAAAAACCTGTTTTTATTCACCATGAGTTCCCACAACCTTTTTAAAAACATCTTAAAGCTGCCAACTGAAGCTCTGTGGTTTGAATGTTTAAATGGATCTTTAACAGTTATTAAATCTCTGTTTCTCTGTCCGTCTCTCAGAGCAGACTCAGGACAGTGTGTACAAGTTCGAGCAGAGGGCGGGGCTTTCTGACGCCAGCTACACGCCACACAAAGGCCTCACGGCGGAGGAGACGAGACACCACCACCGCCTCCCTGAAGCCCGCCATGTAAGAAACACACTTCGACACACTGACCTCAGCACGTTCTGTCTGCGCAGCGTGAGATGATCATAATGATCTGTTTACAAGAACGTGATGTTTTATGATATTAACTAAAATGTTAACTGAGTCTGAGCTAATGTTGTTATGAGACGAAATCAGTCTTTGTACCAGGGCTGCACGATATTGGAGAAAACTGACCTTGCAGTTTTTTTTAACCCTGCGATAAATATTGTGATGTGATAAAATACAGGAATTTTCTTTAGATGACCTGAACAGCACTTTATGTGATGCTGCACTGCTGCTGTGGACAATTAACCTGCACTGATCTTACCTGTTTTTGTGTTACTGAGCTGTGTGGTACTGATGTAAATGGTCAAACAAATTAGTTGTGTTACCTCTCGTTGTTGCAACAGATGCAAGGCACTGTCGACACAGAACACGTATTTGGTCGGTATCATCCTGCTTGTAGCCGAAATAATTCCAGATAACTGACAGTCTGCATGCACAGTGTGTGTCAGCTACCGTTGAAACGAGATGAGTTCACGTGCCTCCTACATGGCGGGCTGTGCAGTGTGACAGTGTGACAGTGTGACAGTGTGACGATGCTCAAACGATATATTGTGCAGCTCTACTTTATACAAATTTAATAAGTGTGCAGTTATATATTAACTTCCAGGTCTGGATAAGAATGAAAAAAACAAAAAGAGACTTAAACAAATATTTCCCATAAAAGTGTAAGATTAACAAAAATAGACTGTATATAGAAATGTATTCATCAGATGATTTGACAGAGACGAAACTTGTCGGCATTGTTACGTCTTATTAAACTGCAACCGATTTGCAGTCGTCGTCCTTTATTAAACTCTGAAATAGATCTAACAGTAAGACTGAAACAAGCAGCGACTAAACACAGTGTTTACAGTGACGACTAAGAACAGAACAAAAGAGAAAAGAGCTTTCTAAACATGTAACTCAGTTCACAGGTGAGAGTTTTGTGTTTTAAAATTTGTGTTTAAAACCAATAAAGATATAAAACACAACAAATGTTGTTGTCGTCGCACATCAGAGCTTTAATTTAACTTTTATATTTTACACACTATTTGACTTTCGACACGTCTGTTTTTGTTGGTTTTCAGAAGCTGCAGATTCAAAGTCTGGAGTCCAAAGAAGAGCGGCTGAACTCCTCCACCCAGTCCACTCCATCCAGCACCCCACACAGCTCCCCCAAACAACAGCGCAGGTACACACACGCACGCACGCACACACACATGCACACGCACACACACACACGCGCACACGCACACACACACACACACACGCACACACACACACACATGCACACGCACACACACGCACGCACACACGCACACACACACACAAAATGGGATAAACAGTGACAGGTGTGTTTGCTCGGTGTTGTTTGCAGGACCTGGTTCAGCAGCACCGGTTCAGAGGTCAGCATCAGCTCCTCCAACAGCAGCGTGGACATGGCGGACTCTGCAGCCGGAGCCGTCGAGCGCTGGAGCGTGTTCGGGCCGCGGCCAGTCGTCCAGAAGTCGACCTCTGACCTGGGATCAGACACTTCCACCGCCGGTACACACACATCATCACATTACTGAACTCTGGTGTGTCACAGAAATGTCCCGCGCTTCCCACGTCGAAACTATCCACCATACTTCTCTTCTTACTTGAAGGATTTAGTGTATTTGTTGTCACTTCACCATCTTTTGTACTAAACAAACAGTGAAGCACTTCAGAAATGCCTGTGAACTGTTTTGTGTTTTGAATCTTCCTGCTGTCTTTTCTTGCACAAGCAAACAACTGGTGAGAGTTGAGTTAAACAATAAGCACACTCACTCATGGATTTGGGTTGATAGGCGAGCAGATGAACTTCAGACTGACGGTAAACATTGACCCAAAACATTCGAGCCCACTCCCCCGTCAGTCTCTTCACTTATTGGCCTTTTTAAACCGTGTTTCTCTTCATGCCAGTGATATAAAAGTAGATCAGACAAGTTTAGATTTACGTCGCTGGCTGCTGCTGAGAAACAACTCTTAGATTTTCACATGTGGGACGATTCGGCCTGTTTTGAAACGAGAAGAATCTTTTTCCCAGGATGACTTTAGGTAAGAGAAGTGATACAAGTTTGTGTGGGGAAGTGAAAGAAACGCTCATGTCGAGGCTCAGAAACAGTTTCTAATCTTTAAAACAGATCAGATCAGATCAGACTTGATGTCATTCACAACATGGCAGGAGACACAGAGTCACTCGTGTAGCTGCTGTTTAGTGGACATTGTCTACACTGTTGTGTGTAAATGATAGATATTGACATTTATAACAGAGGCTGCTGCAGTGATATAACAGACTGACTTTTCAGTTTAACAAACAGTTTAACAGAAGATATTAATAATTAGCAGGATGGTTTCACTGCAACATCAACATACAGACACAAAAATAGATCATATTTTTCCACTCTGAATCCTCAGGCAAACACCTCCTCTTCCTTTTTTACTGAACAACTTGATAGAATTATCAACTTTCACTAAAACTTTAAACCTTTGACTTCTCAGCCGCTGAAGCAGATACAAACTTGGAATTAAGAATAATTTAAGAGTTAAGACTTTGGCCTTCTTTGGAAATCATTGCTTCTTAATTATTCCTCCAATGATCAAGAACAAATCACACGTTGCACCAGACTGTAAAGGGAGAATCACACAAACTGCGTCTGCTCTTCGTGGGTTAAATCATTTTATTTGACGTATTCATGATTCTAAACTAAACCGAGTCATTGAGAGTCAGCAGACTGCAGTAACTGCTGTGAACAGCTCTGGACAAACATGCTGGATGCAGTCAGACATCTGATTTTGTTAATTATTAAAATCGGTGCATAATGTTGCAGTTTCTTATTCCACATTCTGAGAATGTATCTTCTTTTCTCATTTCCCAGCAGGCTTTGCGCTGCAGGCGTACCGCGGCGCCCAGAAGCCGACCCCCATGGAGGTGATGAAGTCCCAGGCGACGCGGCTGGCCGACACCTCCGCAGCTCAGGCGGTGGCCCCGCCAAAGATGGAGATCCCCACGGTGGAGGGTCGCCGCCAGGCAGCGCGACCACACAAGCTCAAACCCAGAGACATGAACATCCTGACGCCCTCCGGCTTCTGAGAGGAGACTCGACATCGAAGCTGCACGAACGCTGAAGGTTCCCGTGAAATGAAAACGTCTCTCACATCACCTACTGCTTCTTCTCACATGAGTTTCATTCATCTCTGTGTCAAAACCCTGTGATCTGTCAGCATCTTGCACCCAGAATCACATTTCCATCCAATAATGTGATCAGAAATTTGAGGGTGAGCCAGCTGACAGGTTTGGATTCAGGTGTAACATCATAGATATTATTCACTCATTAACAAAAAGTTTCTGACCTTCACAGTGCCGATCATGACATTTCTCTCAGTCCTGTCAGTTTTGGAGGAGAGCAGCTATCACTGTCCATTTTTATTCAGAACAGAAAAAGAAAAAAACAGATTCAACCATCGTCATCAAGTCATTTCATGGGACCTTTAACAGCAGACAGATAACCACCGTTCTGTCCTGCATCTTCACATTTAAAACATTCTGGATAAAAGAACAATGAAGACACTTCCCGTCTGTGTTGCTTGGCTGTAAACCTTCACACTTTGGACCACTGCACCCAGCTGCAGCGTGCCGACTCCAACATGGACTCAACACATTCAGCATGAATCCACCACTGACCGATCTGCAGACCTGTGTTCATCTGAAGGTGAAGAAGACGATGATTCTGGTTTAAAACGATCCCGTGTGAATGCACTTTATCCCCCCGCAGACGAGCTCGATGATCCATCTGTCATTTTTCTTAAAGTGGGATTTCACTGAGCAGAGAGGGAACAAGAAGTCTAACTAATTCATGAAGTGTAGATCGATCCGAATCAAAAGCAGCAGAACAAAAAGAGAAATCCGTAATAAATTGTACTAATTTTGTCTCAGGAAATTGTAGAAATTGGTCGGGCTCCTGCTCACTGAAACGTTCACGCGTTTGTTTTGTGTCACGCGTTTCTTTTAATATGTTTTAATGTATGTTGAGACTTTGTCATCTGCTCCTGTAGCAGCAGAGTGGATTCCTTTGGGATCAGAAGAAAAGAAACGCCCACCTGGTGTGTTTGCGTTTGTGGAGATCAGAGCTACATGTGAGCAGGACTCACACACTGACATGCAGAAGATGAGTGTGTGAGCTCTGCCAGCGTGTCCAGACATGAAGGATCCTGTCTGTGTTTTCTGTTCTGGTGCTTCACTGTTGACTGAACAGACGGCTGCTGAGCACAGCGGCCGGCCACATCCTGCAGAAACCTTGTGTCAGAAAACCAGAAAGAGCTTTTCAAAGACACACTTTTGCTTTCGACATTTAAAGACGAATGCAGTCGTCACAGTGAAAGGAATCAAGTTGCCTTACAGTAACAGAAAATGAAATTAAATACAGGTTTCATTTTAGAAACTGCAACGAGTTTTTAGACATTCCTGCAACACTAGCTAACAAATGTCTTTGCATACAAGTTTCCTGCAAGATGGTTCAGCTGTTAAATGAGATGTAGCACCCGGCACATTGTTGTTGTTGATTATTATTATTGTTTTTACTGCACTTTTATTATTAAGTGGAAGCTCCCACAGTGTTTACTGGTAATAGATTACATGTGTGACGTGGCGCAGCGGTGCAGTGTGTTTTAAGTCGTCTCCCACCTGTGACTCTGCTGTGGTTTCAGTCAGATGTTGTCAGAAAACACGCCGCTGTCAGCAGCTGTAAATATGAAATGACTGTTTCTGGTCTGTTGTGTTCCAAGTGTGACACTGTTCCCTTTAAACCTCTGAAGTATCACATCTGTATGTTAGTGTGACTCTGTCGTCTGAATGATTTATGTTTCTTTTTCCAGTTGATGTTCAGAGACACTCTCCTCGATTTATACGAAGTCTGTGTGGTTTATTAAGACGGAGAATAAATATTACATTCTCATTAGAAAAACAAGAGTCTCCTGTGTTTTTGGTGTGAAAACAGATCTTGAAATGCATCTTTGCTCTTTTTTTCATTGAGTTTAACAAAGCAAGATTAACTTTAAAGGAACAGTTCAGTCATCTTCTCCTCCCTCCATGCTGATGGAAAGTCAGGTTTCATAGTCCACAAAAACATTTCTGAAGCTTCTCCTAAACAACTGAAGTAGTTGAAGACTTGATTAAAAACATAAAAACAACCAAAATAACATAAAGTGTCTCCACACAGCTCGTCTGCTGTAATCCAAGTCTCCAAAGATGTTATTTACACCCTTTTAAATGCCGAAATCCTCACTGCAGCTACTAAATTAATATTGTGAGGGTGTAAAAAACGTCTTTTCAGATCAATTTAGGATATCGGTGCTTCTGAAGACTTGGATTACGTTGGATTTTTGGGTCAACTCCTCCTTTAACAGCTTATTTTCTCAGTGCATCTGTAGTGATTTGTCTCAGCCTGTAGAGAGCACCGCTTCACCGTCCAGGAACAACAGTTTTCATCTTCTCTTGAGTCACTTCAACAGACGGTTCGGAGTAAAGAACAAAATGAGGTTTATTTTAAAGTGTTTCGACAGTGAAAAGATCTGATTTGGCTCTTTACTCCTCCGTCATCAGTCAGACGATCTTGTCCTCCAGTCACATTTAAAACAGGGTTAAAATCAGGTTGAGTTTCCCACCAGCAGCCTTCACTGATCACCAGTTCAGAGCAGATCATCTGTGATTTCATGGTCAACCAGCCGCACTGAACACATGCATGTAGAAGAAACACAGAAAAGATTCTTGATGAAATGATCTGCAGACGAGGAGTTTGACTTTATTTTTCATGTGAAGTACAAAGTACAGTGTTTTATTGGAAAAGTGTCGTCATGCAGAACGAACACGACTTCTGGTGTTCGACACATTCGGTCATTTTGATGTCTGATATTCTGTCAGCGCAGTGACGAGTCGGTCTGTTCCTGACAAAACAAGTCATCTAGTGAAGCATTCCAGTCAATATATTAGTGAAAAACACCTTAAAAGTAAATCAGATTGCACCAGTGCTACTATTCAATTCATGTGTTTTTTTAAAGTCCCTCCACTGATGCGAAGCTGCATTCAGTTCACAGCCAAGATTCTCCCCTGATTTTAGTCCGAAGCTTCAAAAAAACATACAGATTTTCAAAAGCACGGAAGTATTTCTTTGTTTTGCAGCTTCAGTCAGCCGACTACTTCATACTGCAGGAACGGTCACTCGCAGAAAATGTAACACGTATATTTTGAGATCAATAGTAAAAAGTCTTCACAGTGTCTGCTGCCCTGATCAGATGAGTCCGGCGAATCTTTGAGACCTCGTCTGAACTTCCTGCATGGAAATCAAACTCGATGGTTTTTCTTTCCATGTGTAGAAACTCAACAGCTCCACCTCTGACATCTCTGGAGGACACAGTTCACGTTCTCTAAAGACGAAGGAAACTTTATTTTTCTTGTCACAGACACATTTTTGAAATTTGAGACTAAAATCCTCGTGTTGGTTGTGAGTCCACGATTCTGACGTGACGGTTTGTCATAAACTGTCCCAAACACGACGATAAACACTGACATGTTTGATTTCATCGTGATGTCAGAAATCAACATAACATGGCAAAGAGAGCAAAAAATCAACACTTGTGTTCCTTGTGTGGAAAACAATAGCTGGACTGACTCCAGACAGAAATTGTGACATCATGCATTCCAGTCGCAGTTCTTTCCAACTTCAGTTTTCTTGTAAAACTAATCTGAGATCGACTGTGAGCCCCAAAACAACATGACACAAGTCTCGGAGTGTGAGGAGGACAACAGTTCTGACATATTGAAAGTCTGGACCAGAGTTTAGTTTCCAGCATGCTCCTGGAGAGGAGAGCGAGCTTTATGTTGATTGATACCCGACCTCAGATTTCCTAGAAGACACAGTTTGGTGATCGGTTTGTATGAAGCAGAAAGACACTGAGAGTCTCCACCAGCAGAAATGCTCTGCACACATCATGAAACTCACCCACGTCTGAAGCTGCTCTGGAAACTGTGGAGTTATCCAACTCACCCTGAGGCTACCTGGATCAAACCAGCTTTTTTCTCTTGTCTTCTGGATCAGACAATAACTTGTTTAATTTCCCGTCCTAACTGGTTTCCTTCAGGGTTTGATGCCTTTGTGGATCTGCCAATCTCCTGTCGAGATCACCTTCTTCCATACACTCCACCGTTCTCTTTCCCTCTGTCTTCATAGACTCGCTCCTCCTCTTCCTCCGTCGTCTCCTCTTCTTCTGTATTCTCCGTACATCTGGAAGAACAGCTCCATCTCTCTCTGCAGGGTGGTGTTCCGGAGGTCGGCGTCAGCTTTCGCTCGCTCCATGTTGCGGATCTTGATCTCGGCGACGCTCTGGCTTCGCTTCTGCTGCTCCAGACTGACCCGCAGCACGGCCACCTGACGCTTCAGGACGTCGTTACATCGCTCCAACCTGCAGCGGACACACACAATACAGCACATATACAGAAGTAATACTAACCACATGACATACTTTGACTATTGATGTTCCCTAAATGTTTCATCTAAATCCAATGCTGATGCTCAAGATGGATCTTCTACAAAAACAAGGAATATCGAGAGGATGCCGTCCTTGTTCTGGTGTCTCACCTCTGGATCCTGGTCTGGTACTCGGACCTCTGCTGGGCCATCTGCTGCCGAAGCTCAGCCAGGACAGAGTGAGCGTCCCTGGGCTGTGACTGAGGCTCAGGCCCCTGGAGGTCTGAAGGTCCAGAGGGGAGGAAGACCTCTGAGCTGCCTGTACTCAGAGGGCTGTCACTGCGGACAGAACCAGAGGTTGGGGAGTTTGGGGATTGGATGTCCTCATCATCATCATCATCATCTTCTTCATCATCATCTTCATTGCCATTGTTGTTGCCTTCGTGTTCGTCATTATCAACTTTTTCTTCTTCTGCTACTTGACTTGAAGGCAACCTATCCGGTTTCTTTGGTGACACGTCTGGAGGACCAACTGCACCCACAGCATCATCGCTCTTATCCAATGGTAAAACATCGCAGGAGGACCATGAAGAGGAGGAGTCCTTTCTCTGACCCGCCTCCTCTAACTCCGCCTCCTCTTCACATGCTCCGATATGTCTCCCTGGATCGTTTGTTTCAAGATGACCACCAGTGACATCATCATCCATTCTCTGATGTTCAGATACTTTGTCCAGGTTGTCATAAGTAGAGAAGGTGCTGCCCCCACTGGCTGTTTCTGGCACTGCACCATCTTTCTCTGCAGCACCAGAGATCCAGAAACCAGCGCTTGTCTCTCCTGGGCCTGGCCAGGCCTTTGCCCAGCCTGTGAGCATCGGTCTGGGCTTGGATATGTCTGTTCGGGGGTCTTGTAGCTGGAGGCTGGTTGTAGAGGCTTGGATACTTGCAGTGGAAGGTCCTTGATGATGTGAGTTATGTTGGTGCTGAGCAGGCTGACTAGAGGAGGGGTAGAAGCAGTTCTCTGGGTGGGAGGAGGTGTAGCGATGGCCGAGACGTCTCTTCTGGTCAGAGGACAGGTCGGATTTGGCAGCAGCAGCGTAGATGCAGCTACAGGGAAGGAAAGAAAGGGAGGATAGGCTTTCAAGATGATCCTCTCAGTGATTTTTACATGTAAAATTATTTCACTCAGAAGAACAGTGTGATGTCAGGTATGTCTGGGACAGAACTCTGTATGATGGTGGTCCTCATCACTCTCCCTCTGTGTCAGTGTTGTCCTTGTCTTTATTACTGTCTATGTGAAAATTGTGGGTTTTTCTTCTCCGTCAGTGTGAATGGTGTCTTTGTCTCTTATCCGTCTGTATGTTTCATTACTTTGTCTACTGTCCCTCTGTGTGAATGTTGTCCTTGAGTTTTCCTAGTGTCTGTGATTGTAGTCCATCCTCTTGACACTTCTTTATGGTAGCGAGGAGGTTGTGTTGCTCAGCTTCTACCTGTTTCTGTGGATACCTGGAAGCAGCATGATAACATCTGTGTGAGTCTGTGAGATGTTTGCATGGTGAAGTTTTGTCTTTGGTACCTGGGGTTCTGTGGGTCTGAGGTGGACTGTCCTGGCTCTCTGCAGCGCTCTGCGATGAGAGGCAGAGACAGCTGGCGGAGGCAGGGTGACGGGTGGAGG
This sequence comes from Acanthopagrus latus, assembly GCF_904848185.1. Taxonomy (NCBI): domain Eukaryota; kingdom Metazoa; phylum Chordata; class Actinopteri; order Spariformes; family Sparidae; genus Acanthopagrus; species Acanthopagrus latus. The sequence continues at coordinate 26,912,185 of NC_051051.1, read as the reverse complement.
TGAGGCTGCCTCAGAGCACTCGGTGATGCACGTGCACCTCCTGGTGGACGGGCGGCGATGGACGGAGGGATTTTAGCGAATAAAGTCTCATGTTCTCTGATCAGCTCCAACATCAACACCTGGACCAGTGCTGCACCTGGGACACGGCAAGAGAGAACAAGTTACTCTTTGAAGAAAGTTCTCCCAGGTTCCCTTCATACACTAGATACTAGATTTAATGTCAGCATGGATTTACCTCCCATGATGCTTTGTGGGTCTTCAGCTTTGGCTCGGAGGATGTTTGGCCCGAACACAGTGGCCAAGTTCTGGCAGCTCATCTTGTTAATGCTGGCGTAACTCTGGACCTCGTTTAGAAACCTGCACGCATTTAAGAATTCTAAATTTCTACAGGTCAAGGTTGAGAAGTTTACTTTCCCTCGCTTCAGGAAACAAGACCGACACTCAATCCGTCTTAAATGAAAACCTGGAAACAGACTGTCAGTGGGACTTACTGGCAGATAAAATTGAGTAGGTTGAAGTTTGCAACTGGCAACTCGTGAAGAAGACTTCTCAACCGCCCCAAACCCTGATAGAAGAAGAAGAGAGGGACAATAAGATGATAGAAGTCAAGAGGGAAGGATCAGAAGGCAGGACTCCTCTGACTGTGAAGTGTAGACAGCTGCAGTTACCAGCGTGCGGTCAGTCGACAGCTTCTGACCACAGAGCAGGAACTCCTGGTAGCGTCTGTAAGGAACCAGAGGCTCCGGCAGCTGTCTGAGGTAAAGCTTCAGCAGGGACGCCACCGTGTGGACGTCAGTGCTGCTGCAGACAACACACACAACACACACCGACTTTCTCAGAAACCCTTTTAAAGAGAATGTGTGATTAAAGGAGGAGAGGAACTGTACCTGTCAAACGACGGTCTCTCCCCTGCATCAAAAGCCTCCTGCAGCTCTTTGACCAGACTGGCCTGCCCCGAGTGGCGAAACAAGCCCACCTCATGCAGGCCACGCTCCCGGATGAAGGTCACACACTGCTCCACCACCAGAGGAACCAAGCGCACCCCATAACGTCGCTCGTACAGCACCGTCTCCTCCAGACGCTGACCAAAGACCCCTGAAAGAAAGGAAGATTCAAGAGATCCACCTCATCCAATCACAGACAGGGTGACGTGTGATATGTGTGATGTTTCCAGGACCAGAAAACAAGATGTGAGTAATGATATGATAAAATGATTGATTTCCTTTTATTCATGATGGCAGAAGAGCTCCAAAAGAAACTTCCAGACACACTGCTGGGTCACATCATCACCTCAGAGCGTGTGTGT